>NW_017308465.1:85213-89133 GCF_000935625.1 Nanorana parkeri | reverse complement strand
CCGTTAGTGGTAATAAAACTGAATTGTATGGCCAGTCATGAGCTTTATGTAAGCGATCCCATGTTGTAAGTGTGGCGAGCGTGAGGGGGGAAGTCAGAGGGGACAGTGTCCGCGTATATGGTGGAGTCCAGATACATTCTGAGAGGTGGGTATTACTCAAGTCTACTTCCAATGTCACCCATCCTTTATGGGAGGCATTGAACGTCCAGTCTAGGAGCCTAACTAATTGAACTGCTTTGTGATAATGTTTAAAGTCAGGTACGTTGAGACCCCCAGCCCGTTTGTGTCTAGAGAGAATGGAATAGGCTATCCTACGTTTCCTGCGTTGCCAAATAAATTTGGATAGTAGGGATCGTAATGTGGGGAGGTACGTTGTGGGCATTTGGAAGTAGAATAAGATCTTAGGGAGAATCATCATTTTGAGGGTGTTTATCCTACCCAGCCAGGACATGGTTCGGGTAGAGTATGAATTGAGGTCAAGTTTTACTGAATTAGGTAAGGGGATATAGTTGTGAGTGTAGAGATTTGACGTCTTAGGATTAAGTAGATAACGAGGGAGCGCATGCATTCATGTCTCCAGAGAAGGGAAAATGAGGACGTATGCTAAGGCAGTCTGCTCCCCTCACCGTTATGTTCAAAATCTCCGACTTGCCCATGTTGATCTTGAAATTGGATAGTTCCCCATAAGTACGCAATTCAGACAGTATATGCGGGAGTGAGATACGGGGGTCATGAACGTAAAAAAGGATGTCGTCCGCATATGCTGCAATTTTGTACTCCATGGTTGGAGAGGATATGCCATGGATGTTAGGGTTATTACGTATAGTAGATAAAAAGGGTTCAAGGGAGAGAACAAACAACAGCGGCGAGAGAGGGCAGCCCTGGCGTGTGCCGTTGTGCAATGAAAAGGGGGGGGACAACATGCCGTTCACTTTGACTCTGGCGGTTGGAGAGGAGTACAGTGCGGTTATCCACGCCAACATCCGGGGACCAATGCCCAGGGAGGTCAGCGTGGAGAACATGAATCCCCAGTCCACTCTGTCAAATGCTTTTTCGGCATCTGTAGCCAAGAGTAGGACTGGGGAATTCTGTGTATGAGCTAGGTGAATAAGGGACACAGATTTAAGGGCGCTATCCCTGGCCTCCCTCCCCGGGACAAAGCCCACCTGATCCGGATGAATCCATTCGGGCAGAAGTGGGCTAAGTCGGGAAGCAAGGATCTTGGCGTACAACTTAGTGTCCACATTCATCAGTGATATGGGCCGGTAGCTAGAGCAGCAAGCTGGGTCTTTACCCGGCTTGGGAAGGATAGTGATGTGGGCAAGTAACGATTCCGGACGGAGTGGGGAGGTGGCGTCGATGGAATTAACATAAATACAAAAATGGGGGGCTAAGTGAGCCTGAAAACGCTTGAAGTACAAGAGAGGGAATCCGTCTGGGCCAGGGCTTTTGCCTAAAGGCGTGGATTGGATCGCTCGTTCTAATTCAGCTGTAGTGATGGGGGATTCTAAGGCAAATAAGGTAGCAGTTGGCAACGCAGGTAAGCCCGCCTTTTGTAAGTAAGCAGTGATTTTATCAGAAAGATCCGGACGTAGGTGAGACTGTGATGGGTGGTTGATCTGGTACAAGTCTTGATAAAAGTCATGGAAAACTTTGGCTATATCAGTGGTAAGGTGGGCCAAAGAGCCCATAGTGGTCTTGATTTGGGGGATATAAGTGGCAAAGTGATGTGGTCGCAGAGCGTGTGCTAAAAGTCTACCAGGTTTATTACCCTGAACATAGAATTTCTTATTCCGCGCCTCAAAGGCACGTTTAGTGTCCGATTCCAGCAGCTCTCTAAGTCGTTCTCGTTTGAGGGTAAGTGTTTGATATGTAGAGCTGTCAGCAGTAATTTTATGAGATATTTCTAGAGAATGTATTTCAGACAGTAACAGTTGTAGCTGCGCAACCCGATCCCTCTTCTTCCTGGAGCCTATGGCAATCAGCGTACCCCGGATCACTGACTTGTGGGCTTCCCAAAGGACTACAGGGGAAACAGATTCCTGGGCGTTTTCCCTGAAGTAGGTATCTATATTGGCAGCCACGGTTGCAACAACCATTGGGTCATGAAGGAGGGATTCATTAAGCCTCCAATTGTAGCTTCTAGTTGGGGCATTCGCTAAGGTAAGTAATACAGATACCGAAGCATGGTCCGATAAAGTGAGAGGGAGTATAGTTGCGGCTTGTACCGCTTCTAGAAGGAAGTGGTCTAAGAAGAGCATGTCTAACTGCGAGTAGGAATTATGGACAGAGGAGTAGTGGGAGTAGTCCCTCTCACTGGGATGAAGTACTCTCCATACATCAACCAGGTGAAGACCATGTAGCATTCTGCGTACAGTATTAAGGTGTGATTTAGGGTTACGTGCATGGCCTGTGGATGTGTCCATGGATGGGTCCATGCAAAAGTTAAAATCCCCCGACACCATCAGGTGACCGGAACGAAAGCTCCAAAGTTTACCCAATATTTTCCTAAAGTAGGAAGCTGGTGAGGAATTCGGACAGTAAACGTTCGCCACAGTATATATAACACCATATAATTCAACATGAAGGAAAAGGAACCTGCCCTCCGGGTCAACCATTCTATCAGTGACCGTGAAGGGAATATCCTTTCCAAATCCTATGGCGACCCCACGCCCCCGCTTGGTAGGGGACGTGCAGTGGTACCAGTGTGGAAAGTACCCAGAGTGCAAGGGCAGAATCATGAGAGATTTGAGTCTCCTGCAAGAAAACCACGTCAGCCCGCAATCTGTGTAGCTCAGCCTTTTTTGGTGCCTTTTAGCGGGGGCATTAAGGCCCCTGACATTGTATGTCACCAGGTGTAGGGACGCCATCATGGATATGGAATGATATGCGACCGAAACATCAAGCGACCCAGACCCAGGAAAAGAACCACAAAGGGAAGGGAAGGGGGACTTACAAGGGGAGACAAAGACATCGACAAGGACACGGGGGAACACATATGGGACAGAGAACATCTTGTAAAAACCACACCCATTCACACCACACACTTCCTGACAAACCATACACACTTAACTCTCATACCTAATCTAAACACAAAATTACTCAACATAGTAAAACGAGCAAGAGCGGACACTCCCCAGGTAGCCCCTGTGTCCCTCCAACTCTATCATATTAGGGGGTTGAAACTAACCACTTCTCCTGCACCCACTTCCATCCACATTTTCTGAGAACCTATAGAACCATTTCTATCTATAACACCTCTTTGACCCAAATAGGATATGGAACAGATAAACTACAAAAACCTCAATTAATTTAAAAAAAAAAAGGGGAAAAATCCATCTACCCACACTCACATACATGCAAATGTATAAAGGCTCAAAATCTCCACTCGCCCCCTCGCTACCGGCAAGCGGAAACCGCAAGGGGGCGAGTGGAAACAAAGCCACTGAGTCAGACACTCATTTGTCGACCTAGTGCCCTACTCTCGGAGGGATCCTAGGTAACTTGCCGTATGCCGCTGCTCACAGCCGAGCATCTTCCCATACCAAGGATGGCCGCTTGACGGCCGCCATCCCTACTAAGGTCCTCTCCTGTATCCTAACTACGGCATAACCTCCTGCCTGCGCACGAGGATTATGGGAGCTGTGATTCCCCTTTTACAGCGCCTCCGTGACAGCAATGGGTAAGTGTGTCACGTAGGGGGTATTGGGTTAGGTTTTATTGTTGCGGTGGTCCGTGTCCCGGTGCTCCATCATCCCATCGGACCCGCAACCCCAATCCGATCTGATAAAGTCACGGGTCCGACGGAACGACAGAACACCGCACCCCACGGACGTCGCAATACAGGAGAAGGCCCGGGGTGGACTGGCAGACCACGAGAGGGGCCCCAACAGCTTCATATGCTGCAAGTCCCCTTCATG
>NW_017308465.1:77478-83144 GCF_000935625.1 Nanorana parkeri | reverse complement strand
GCCTGTGCTTTCTCTGTCCGATATTTATTTGGAATACGGTGCACTCTATCCATCTCTATATATTCTATTTCTGTGTTATCCAGGAATTTATTGAAAATGTCTTGTACTGACCTTGAGAGCTCTTCTGACCCCGTTGTCTCTGGTATTCCTCTTATCTTGATATTGTTCCTACGCTGTCGATCTTCCAGGTCATCAGCAAGTGATCTCAGAGTCTGAAGTTGATTATGGTACTCTTTCATTCCCACACACACAGCTGAATACCCTGTCAATATCTGTGGGACCACTGCTTCCAATGCCTCTGTCCTTTCATGGAATTTCTGGAAGCTAATCCGGATCTCTCTCATTTCCCTCTTATGTAATTCTTCTATGCGTTGAAGCATTGTTTCAATATCTTTCTTAGTGGGAAGTTGAGAAGGGTATTTCCCCATAGCCCCATGCAGTTCCATCTCCATAACTTCACTGCCTGACTCTGAAAATCCATCACAGCCTGTCTGCCCAGTCTCACTGCTTAACAGATAGACGCTGGCAGGTGAAATCACTCTCCCGTCCTCACTGACCTCAGGCTGTTTTTGCAGCGTGCATGCTGACTCCTCTGCTCCCTGTTTGTTGAAGAATGTTCCAATGTTTGTTCTATTCGCCGACTGGGAGGGTTGGATTGTCTGCCCGTTTTTTTTTCTTTTTACTGCTCTTCTTCATTCTGCTGGTATGCCAGCGGACAAGTGCGAGCAGAGCAGGCAGTCAAAGAAGAGAAAGATAAATAAAAGTGACAGCAGGCTGATGCTAGTAGAGCGGGTACAGAGACTCCAAGACGACCGCTAATTAGTCCAACCAGGGCGGCTACAGGATCTACGAGGCACAGGCTAGTTCATGTGGATGTAGCAGGTGCAGGAGCTCAGAGCACACACATCCTCACACACTCATGGGTTAGCCACACCCCCCCCTGCACATTCGGCCCTTTCGGCCGGTGACATCTCCCACTTTGGCTAAGTGGGTTCGTTGGGTCTTGACTCTTGCAGGAGTTGACCCATCCTTCGGGGCTCACTCCGTTCAGGGTGCCGCTGCTTCCCAAGCTTTTGCTGACGGGTGGTAGCTTGGCCGACATTCTGCAGGCGGCAGACTGGTCGCGTGTTGCGACCTTCCATTCATTTTTTTTCTGACATCTGCCGTCTGCAGCCATGGCGTTGGTTTCAGCGCGTTGAAATGGAAAACATGAGCTTCCTGTCTTGCCATAAAATTGTAAATGATTCTATCCTTGGTGACAGAATAATTAGAATTTTAAGACAGGAGGCGAGTATTTCCCTCCCGCCCTCCCGAGTTGTATCTTCTTTTCTTTCAGCTTAATTTTTCCCCGGCTGCCTAGAAGAAGTTTTTCCTTCGCTGTCGTTCTGAGGTTCGCCATGTTTGCTTTAGTTGTTCACTTCTTCATTTTCCAGTTCAAGTTCCTTACTTGTCCTGTGGCATCAGAAAAGAGGATGTGGGTGGGGCATCTCTAGTATTTATGGCATTGGTTGCACTTTACCTGATTGGTCAGTTTTGTTAACCATTTCTTGCTGCTGTTGGTGTCAGTAAAGAAAGATGATGCAAATACTCGCCTCCTGTCTTTATTAAAATTCTAATTATTCTGTCACCAAGGCTAGAATAATTTACAATTCTCATTTATCATTAATGTGAATATTAACTGTGGCTATGAATACAACTATTGTGGCACAGGATGCCTTAAATAATGGAAGGAACTTCGCTCTTAGAAAAAGTTATATGGAGACCTGAAAAAGTACAACATTTAGCATTTATTTCCTGAGTAGCTGGCAAATCCTGGGTCAGTCTGGAGGTAAAGAGCAGGATGTCATCTGCAAAGGGAGCTTTTTCAGCTCCTCCTGCCCCACAGGAATACCTTTTAATATGAGGATTTTGCAAGCGATACCTTGAAAGGGGTTCTATAGCTATGTTAAACAATAAGGGTGATAAAACGGCATCCCTATTTCGTCCCCTTTTGTAGAATCAAAGAGCAAGATAAAACCCCCTGAGATAGGATTCTAACCATAGGAGAGGGATACAGTTGTTGTAGGAAGGGAAGGAAGTGACCTCAAAAGCCAAAAGACGACAGCATCATGAGCTTTGACTGGTTAGTCAAAGCTAACATTATCAAATCTCTTTTTGGTGTCCAAAGTTACAATGGCCCATTCCATTAATGAACAGGTCTGCAACACTTCCAAAGCAGTTGGCACTTTCTGTATGTTCATTACAGCTGCTCTACCCCTGACAAATCCCACTTGAGCAGTTGTATTAGAGTCGTTAGTAGAGATTCCAACCGTTGGGCTAGTATCGAAGAAAAGATTTAGACATCCACGTTCAACAGCGAGATTGGTCTATAAGACCCAGGAGTGGTCGGATCCTTTCCCTCCTTCAGAAGCAATTTATATATACCTCTCTCCTAGACGTAAAAGAGGAGCCTATATCCCACATAAATGAAAAACAAACAATGAAGGGAACCTATAATATCGTCTTTAAAGATTTTGTAAAATTCTAGGGAGAACCCATCAAGGCCAGGTGCCTTTGTATGAGTAAGACATTTAATAACCTCCAAAATGTCTGTAGGTGAAATGTCTGCATTTAGAGCAGTCAATTGGTTGGGGGAAAGGCGGGGGAGTTTAAAGTCGGCCAAAAATTTAGTGGCTGCCTCCCCTCCCTATTTAGTGGCTGCCTCCCTATTAATGTTATCCTTAGTGCACAGAGAAAGGTAATTTTGTTCCAGGACTTATTTCTGACCCTTTGGATCAGAAATAAGAAGTACATCAGACTCATCCTTAAGCATGAACAGTAGGCCTCTGTTCTTTTACCAATCAGGCTAGAAACTTTCCTTATTTATTGCCATATTTCTGATATTGTAGGTCCCAATAGTATGATTTTAATTGTTCACATCTAGTGGCCCAAAAGGTCAAAAGCCTGCTTTGGTCATTCCCATTCCTGCCTCCTAAGAGGCGTAGGATTTTGGTTCCTAGAAGGGATTGAGCACTCACCCTTTGGTAAGCCAGCAGAGTTCGCTTTTTATAACCCGAGACATATGAGATCATTCTGCCCTTCAAACAAGCCTTACTGGCTTCACAAAAAAGGACAGGGTTGTCTGCATGTGCCCCATTCGTCTCCACATCTCCACATACTCCCTCCATGCAGATTGTAATGTGGCACAAAAATCTTCATTGGAGGCCAGATGTGAAGAGAATCTCCACAAGATCATCCCTTGGGACCTGAACACCATTATCAAATACACGGAAAATGGGGCATGATCTGAAATCACAATGTCATGGATTTCCAGTTTACGCAACAGGGGCAGAATTAGTGCAGAAAAAATAATCCAAGAATGCAGACATTCATGAACCAAAGAGAAATTAGTGAATTCTGCCGTGATTGGATTATGAAGTCACCATACATCTAAGAGGCATAGGACTTTGGACATTGTGGCCAAATGCGAACATTTATCAAAGTTCCGCTGTGAGTTCCCCGAGTACCTTCTCCCCTTCCCTTTCCTGTCTTCACCAGCGATCATAGTAGAGTTGAGGTCGCCATCCACCAAATGAAGGGAGGCATCTGGTTTGGCTAACCAGTGGGACAGGTCTGCAAAGTGAAGCTTGTTAGGGGAGTTCTGCATATATACATTGGTAATCACAACATCCTGCTGGGCATATTATACAGTTACGACTCTGCCTTCCTTATCCCTATCGACCCTCTTAATATTATAGGAGAGATGTATATGCACTAAGTTTCAACTCCTGCTCTTCTCCCCGCAGAGGGAGACCCACAGACCTCCCCCACCCATAATTGCTGTAAGCTAGGAAAATCTTCCTTCTTGAGATGGGTCTCTTGCAAAAGAGCAACATCTGCGTGTAAGCGTTTGAGAAATCATAGAACTATATTCCTCTTTTGAGGGGATATAAGACCTTCAACATTCCAGAAAACAATCTTCATGTTACAGCACTGTGCCGCCCCAATGGGGCATAAAAGTTTTATATAGATGAGAATTTATATAGATTGTTTTGTCCATATCATTTTCCTATGGACGTTTGTATAGTTAGTTATATGCTGCCATCTAGTGGCCTTTTGTTGTAATGTACATGTTTTTCTGTAATTATTCCTCATGTGACAATGTATTTCCCCCTAGTGTACGCCCCTTCCTTCTTCCTGTGTGCAGTACTTCCTGTGTCATGGCCACAGTTAAAAGCCACATGTAACAAGGACACACAGGTAATCTGCACAGTACGTAGGAAAGGCATCATTTTCTGACCGCACAATATTATCACCATTCATCTGCTGTTCCTGTTATCTGCTGTAACCCTGATGTTAAAGAATAAACACCTCTTTTGAATGAATCGGTATTGACGAGTTCAGCTATCTGACGAGGATTGTCCGCAGTGAGTATATCTGCTCATACAGGCCAGGCATAGAGGTCTCAGCAAGGGATATATTTCGCTATCACAACAATCGGAGTCAGAATAGTCAGAAAATGCATAGAATTCTTACAGCCTGCTGTGTATATGTGTGTGCCTAATCTGCAATCAAGCTCAGTGCCATCCGCCATCTTGTGAAAGCACATGGTCGCACAAGCTTACTGCACTTCATGTGAATGTTGAAAACTATTTCTCTACATTGAACTGTGTTACCCCACCTGTCTAAGCTGCTGTTCGTCTTCTTAAAGAGACAGTACCATTTTTTGCAAAAACGTGAAAAATGTCTAGACAAGGCTCTGAATACTCTTTTATGGCTGAACCAACGCAGATACATCATGCCTCTGAACCCGCAGACGTACAGGGAGCAGATTATGCAGATATTGCCGAACAGAGTGTGAGACCCAAACGTACAGTAAAACCAACACAGAAACTCAGAGAAAACTATGAATACACTAGAGATGAGTTCTCCAGCAATCTGTCAGACCTCTGGGACAGAACTTCATACTGCATGTCAGTTTTGTCACACTTTAATGATCAACCAGCTGAATTGAGAGACTCTATAGATCGCCTAACTGCTGCGTATGAACGTTACCAGCGACTGTCTGCAAAATACACAGCTTTCTTGCAGGACTGTAATGTAGAGGACTCTTCAGCAGAACTGACCAGGGCTGATGCATTGAACCAACAAAGGGATCTCTTAGTGCAAAATGCTCAGTGTAAAGCAGAACTCCGCATTGCTCAACTGCAGGAGACCAGATCTCACAGATCCACATCAACCAAGCACACGGCACGTTCTTCTAGATCCTCTCGCTCCAGAAGTTCAACATTAAGTGACAAGGTAATGGAGGCCCGTGCTGATGCGGAATCAAAAAAGGCGCAAAGCTCCTTTACCCGAAAGGAAGCAGAGGTAGAAGTACAGAGGGCAGCTCGCCATGCAGAGATGGCAGCTCGCCATGCAGAGATGGAAGCCCAGGGCAAGGCTCTTCAAGCACAAATGGCTGCTCAACAAGCAGAGGCAGATTCCCAATTAAAAATTCTGCAAATGGAAAAGGAAGAAGCAGTTGCTTTAGCAAGGCTGAAAGTCCTTGAACAAGCAATGGGACAAAGCACTAATTCAGACTGCCTTATTCCAGCAGAACTGGAAGATCCAATTGAATGCACCAGTGAATATGTGCTGAAACATAATGCTTGCAACGATACAGAGTCATCTCCTGTACCTCCTAC
>NW_017308465.1:63800-73649 GCF_000935625.1 Nanorana parkeri | reverse complement strand
ATATATTTCGCTATCACAACAATCGGAGTCAGAATAAGCACTAAATATTATTGATGCTAGCCCATAGAAATGTATAAGTATACCCAAAAACACAAAAGCAATAAATTAGAGTTCTAAAATCAAAACACCATGGATGTGCGAAAAAAGTGAGCTGCTAGACAGTGCACTATACAGGTGAAACTCGAATAATTAGAATATCGTGCAAAGTTCATTTATTTCACTAATGCAACTTAAAAGGTGAAACAAATATATGAGATATACTCATTACATGCAAAGCAAGATAATTCAAGCCGTGATTTGTCATAATTGTGATGATTATGGCTTACATCTCATGAAAACCCCAAGAACCCCAAATCCACAACCTCAAAAAAGTAGATTATTACATGCAATCAATAAAACAAGGATTGTACATAGAACAATATCGGACCTCTGAAAAGTACAAGCATGCATATGTACTCAGTACTTGGTTTGGGCCCCTTTTGCAGCACTTACTGCAATTACTTTTGCGCGATATTCTAATTATTCGAGTTTCACCTGTAAAGCTCTGGGTGGCATCCCAGGACTCACTCACGCTGTACTGAAATTATTTTTATACCATTTCTTGGGAACAGTTAGAGCTTTCTTATGGTGGTATCTCATCACCATCGGGTATTTAATTTTTTACTATATACCGAAAAAGGTACTGAAAATTTTGAAAGAAAAAACAGTTTTCTTTGTGTTATGTTATTAAACATTTATTATTACCCACATTGTTGGTAAAATATAAAAGATGGTGTCACATCTGGGAAAATAGACACCAAACATGTCAAGCTTTAAGAATGCGCTTGCCTGCAAAATTGCAAAAAACGACCATAGCTAAAATTGGCCATAGGTGACGCTTTAAAAGCTTTTACTGCTCAGTTTAGTGTTAACAGTGATTGATGGCCCTTGAATTATTGCTCACGCTCCGACGTTCACGTGGATTTGTAACAGGTGTGGCGCAATGGCACAATACACCATAAAATCCTGATGTCATGAAGTGACATTTTAGTAAAGTCTCAACATGCAATTTGAAAAAAGGCCACAAGATGGCATATGGATAGGCAGTAGATGGAATTGTGTAGAAAACCATAATTTAGCTTAAGGCCTCATTCACACGACTAACAGCCAGCCTGTACAGATCCGTGCTGCGTGCAAGGCCGTATCTGGCCGCTCCAGGGAAGGACAGGTGCTGCGTGTGATTTGTACGCAGCAGCCTGTTCGTCTCTATGGGAGTACGCGGCCGTACGCTCACGCGAACTGCACATCTATGCAGATGAATCCTGTCTGCGTCCGAACAGTGACACCCGCACGGACGTGCAGTTCGGGTGAGCGTACGGCGGTGTACAGCCGCGTACTCCCATAGAGAAGAACAGGCTGATGCAGACAAATCACATGAAGCACTTGTCCTTCCCGGGAGCAGCCTGATACAGCCATGCACGCAGCGGGCTATATTATAATGAGGCCTAAATAATTTTTTTTTACTTTTGGAAAAGCTTGGTGGAGTTATGATAATTGGAGCAAAGCAGAGGTTTTGCCTGTGATATTGCAACTTGCAGGTACAAAACTCTGGGTTCCAGCCAGGGATTCATAGCTGAGTGAATACATCATGAATAAATAAAATAACATTTTTTTCCAATTGCTGAATAGTGAATATATCAAGTATAGATTAACTCATCTTTGACCATGCTGTATTAACCCCTTCATGACTGATTGACTGATGCCTTTTTTTAATTTTTTGCACCCATGTTATATTCCACATTTTAGGCCTGAAAATGACTTAAAACCCACAAACATTATATATTTTGACAGTCTGCTTTACAAGTTTAAACAGAGTCCCGGCGTCTGTTTAAACAGCACTGAAAGGGTTAATATAACATTGTAAGGCATTCCTGAACCTGTATATCAACATACATATATTTTTTGTAATGTGCCAGGTATAAAGAATCAGATATACTGTAACTGTGCCACTATACAGTGTTCTTGACAAGGTAGAACATAGTCCCATAACAATTTTACACCCAAACTCCCATGCTACTATGCCACCACCCTCCAATAATCCCCACCTCCCAATTAAGACACCACACTCGAGATTGGAGTTAAAATGGCTGTAGCAGCCTTTTATTACAAATTTCAAGTGAAACAGGGTGTGTATAAATAACACGTTTACTTATAACAAACAATATAAATATATCTCTAACTATATCTGAGGTCTGTGAAGGCACCTTTTTACTGAGATTGTCGGTCTCTGCAAACCACTTAAACACTGGTCCCTAGCCGCAACACACCGACTCAGGGACAAATATGAGAAACTGCAGAGACCTTGTAGAACTAAGACTTAGACCTCTTTACTGAAGAATCCGCCACAGCGACAAGTGGGAACACCTCACACTTGTACGCCCCTCCACACCCGCAATGCTCTGTGGATGCCCTCCTGGAGAGCCAGGGACCACATATCCGTACCAATGGCGTTAAGGTGAACACCATCACCTCGTAAATATTGCCAGGTATCTTGTTCCAATTCCCGGTGACGAACCACCAACCCCCCATTCCTGACAGCAAACCTTCCTACCTCCCTGTTAACCTTGATTCTCGCTTTGTTTAAGCGGTCGACTGACCGGGCCAGACGCCAAGAAGTCCGCGCCACAATTTCCGACCACACGATCAAGGTGTGAGGGAAAGATGACCGGAGGCGCAAGAAATCAAATTTAATGTCCCGTATAAGCTCCCGCATGGAACGGAGTCCGAGATCGTTACCCCCCACATGCAGGAGCAAGATATCCGGTGCCCTATCCCACCTGGAAAATCGATGTACCTCAGGGACCACTCTACTCCATAACATACCTGGCACGCCTATCAAGCGTACCTCGGCAATGTTTCAAGGTATGCCCAGCTGCATGCCGTCTGGACGAACATCTGCCCGTTTTGCACCCCAAAAGACATAAGAATGGCCTAAAATCCACACGAGGCCAGGACTGGAATCTAGAAAAAGAAACAATAACAACAAGACAATACAGCAAAATCCAGGAACCGCCAGAGAAAAACACAGTTTAACACGTAAACACAACTATACAAACTGGTCACAACAAATGGGGGCGCACATACAAACGATATCTGGAAGACTCCCACCTCCCTATACGCTTTAAAATTTCTTCACTCAAACCCCATTGGGCGGCTTCTGTGGCTGCACCAATACGAAAAGAGTGGGATGAAAAATTGCTCACGTCGTGCCCAGCCCTCAGAAGGCAAGCACGTAACACCTTACTAAATTGAAAACGTGAAAGGGACGCCCCATCTGCATGTATTAAAAAGGAGCCTAGAACCTGTGGGCGGACTGCCCTAAACTCCTCCACCGCTTGAACAGGACACACTGGGGAAAAACATACCCGGCCGAGCTCCACCCATCTCCCCTTCCCTCCTTGATCAGTCTTAGAACTACGCAGTAACATTTTTACCCCATATGATGTCACCACCACATCGTGGCCCAAGATACCCTGTTGCACCCGTTTAGAAGGGCTGACCAGCTCCCCTAAGCGAAAAGCTCCAAAAAAGGCTAGGATAAAGGCAACCCTAAATAGAAGCACCTCATAACGAGAGGAACAGTACTGCGGAAGCTGGGCCAACAGATCACAAAGAATAGCAAAGGTGATAGGACGCCGGCCGTCACGGCGCTTGTGCTCTTTTCTATAACCCTTCATCACCTGACGGACTAGAAAATCTTTTGTACAATCCCGATAACCTAATAGCTTAAAAAGGAAAGCCAAACCAGATAGCTTGCTCTGTAAAGAAGCAGCGGACGCACCCTGCGATATATTACTGACAATAAAGTTAAGTACCACCTCAGTACTCACCTCAGAAACTGACCCCCCGCGGAGTAACTCCCAGCCACTGGAACCATTGCAACCATACCTTGACATATGCCGTCCACGTAGATGGGCTCAGTGACTTACGAAGCAGTCCCACGATGACTCCAATGGAAGCTTCCACAGATGACTGGGACAAGGAACCCCGCATTGCTCCGCATCCGGCGCCAACACTCGGAACTTGTCCCACTGAAAACGAGATAAGGCATCTGCTAAGGTATTGGAAGCTCCAGGCAAATGTACGGCATAAATAAAAGCATTGAGCTGCAAGCAACGCAATACTAAGTAACGCAACAACCTAATCACCGGAGGTGAGGAGGCCGACACCCTGTTAATTGCTTGCACTACTCCTAAGTTGTCACAATGGAATCGTACCTTTTTGTTCCTAAAGAAAGGGGCCCAGATATCGACAGCCAGCACCACGGGAAATAGCTCAAGCAAAACTAAGTTACGCAATAACCCCGCATCCGCCCATTCCTTGGGCCAAGGCTCAGCGCTCCAACAACCTTGAAAGTATGCGCCATAGCCCAAGGAACCAGCAGCATCCGTGAATAATTCTAAATCCGCGTTACTCACCGGACCATCCATCCACAAGGATTTTCCATTAACCGAGGTCAGGAACGAATGCCAAACCGCCAGGTCATCCCGATGCTCCTGTGTCAACCTGATGAAATGCCTAGGTGCCGTGACACCAGCTGTAGCTGATGATAACCTACGGCAAAACACTCTCCCCATCGGGATGATTTTACAAGCAAAATTCAATTTTCCCAGGAGAGACTGTAACTGCCGCAACTGCAACTTCCTCTTGCCTATGGTCGCCTGAATCTCCGTCTGGAGATCTAGTAATTTATCTACCGGTAAACGGCATTCCATAGCAGTGGTATCTATGACAATACCCAAGAAACAAATTAAAGTGGATGGGCCTTCCGTTTTGTCTGGGGCAAGGGGAACACCCAGGCGAGATGCAATGTGTTGAAAAGTAGCCAGTTGGACAGCGCACGTATTGGACTCAGGCGGACCGATAAAAAGAAAATCATCCAGATAATGAATGATAGAATTAAAACCAGAAATGTCCCTGACTACCCACTCTAAAAAGGAACTGAATTTTTCAAATAGCGCACATGATATAGAGCAGCCCATCGGCAAACACTTGTCCACAAAGTATGAGCCCTGCCACTGGCAGCCTAACAAATAGAAACAATCAGGGTGAACAGGCAGCAGCCGAAATGCAGCTTCTATATCTGTCTTTGCCATGAGCGAACCCTTACCATAGCGCCGGACCCAAGCGACCGCCGCATCAAATGAAGTGTAAGACACCGTACAAGCCGCGGGGTCGATAGCGTCATTCACGGAACCACCTTTAGGGTAAGAAAGATGATGTATTAATCTAAATTTATTTGGATCTTTTTTAGGTACTACCCCAAGAGGAGAAACCACAAGGTTATCCAGAGGAGGAGAAGAAAACGGACCAGCCATGCGACCTAGGCTAACTTCCTTGCTAGCTGCAGGGGTGAAGCTCGCTTGCCGTGTGGCAAATCCAGACTGAACCAGTACTACTCCACCCCCCTCCAGACCACTAAGGAGGCCCTCCTGCAACTCTTGAAACCGGCCAATGAGGTAAGTGACCATGCCCCCTTAACACTAACTTAACCCCGTACTTCCGAGTTCCCTGTCCACCCTGTCATGTAGTCCTTCCACCTATTTTTCTTTTCTTTTCCTCCAGGACTATCTGGAGTGTGGACACGTGCTTATCTAATTTCCCACTATGGGGATACAAGCCTTAGCATGATCTCACTATTCATTTCATGGTTAAATTTGTATATTTTAAATATTATACAGGCATATATGTTTGTCACATGTGGCCAGCCGCCAGGCAATGCTGCTAACCTGCTGTGTCGTTTCCGTCTCCGTCTCCTACAGCCACTCCCTGTCACAGCCTAGTCATCTACCCCATGCTGGCCTCTTCTCCTGCTGATTGGTCAATTGGGTGATTGACAGGCTTCCTCACCAGTCAGAAGTGAGGGCTGAGGACTTGGAGGCAGTGTTTACATCGGTCATTCGTCGGTCGGTCGACGAGAGCTTGGCATCCAGCATGAATGAGTTAGTACGGGCATTACCAACAAAAAATGAACTAGCTCAAATGCTCCTGAAACTGGAGCAATCTTTGAAAGATTATATTTCTTTATGATGAGGGGAGGTGACACATTCATTGTTTCGAGTGGAAGAAACTAAGAGCCGCTTGGACTCTCACACTGCTGCTATTGCTACCATACAAGCCCAAATCTATTTGGCTGCTCTTAACCAACGTGCATTAGCTTTCTGGTGGAGGATCAAAAAAGAGGACGCCATAACAATCTCCGAATCCGAGGCCTACCAGAAACAACAGTGGAAGCAGACCTAGTGGTAACCCTGAGAGGCATACTTAACACCATACTGGGTAAGCCTGCCACCACTGCGCTTTTATTTGACAGGGTGCATCATGCTCTGCGACCACGCAAATTATCCACGGAGACATCGAGAGATGTTATCTGTCGTTTGCATTATTATATGGACAGAGAAGCTATCCTCACAAAACTTAGAGAATCACCTAATACGGAGTATAACAGGGCTAATTTACAGATTTTTCTGGATTTAGCCAAAGAAACCCTAGCTTGCAATCGGGCAATATGCCCGTTATTAGAGATACTCCGGAAGAATACTATTGCTTAGTACTGGGGATTCCCAGCTTGCCTTATGGTGAGGAAGCAAGATAAAATAGTGACTCTGCCAGGGACGGACTGACCCATCGGGCACTCGGGCACCGCCCGAGGGCCCGCGACCAGCACGGGGCCCGTGGCCAGGCATCTGTCCTATAACAAGTGAGCAGGCGAGGGAGCGGGGACCGAACCCAGCACGGGCTAGGGGAACCTGCGTCTACACATCCTGCCAGTGCCGAAACTGGGGGGGGCATATAATATTAATGAGCCGGGGTGGACGATACCCCTCTCCCTCCCTCCACTGGCCGCTCTGCAGTCACGGCCAGGGCACCTGCAGGCGCCGGGTAAGGGGGCCTAGACGGTCGGCCAGAAAATGACATGGGAGTGAGAAGATATGACCGGAGGACGGAGGAGGCAAGCTGTCAGCAGGTACGAGGAGCTCTCCTGCAGTTACAGCTGCTCCTATAGTATACATTCCGGCCGGGAGCAGCGTGGGAGGGATTCTTCTCCATGTCTCAGCCTCCTCCTCTCTTACTCCCCTGGCTGCTTGAACTATGAACGGGCTAAATAGCGATGCTGCGTGTGTGTACTGTATTGTGTGTGTACTGTATTGTGTGTCCTGTTTTGCGTGTGTCTTGTGTGTACTGTACAGTGTGTACTGTATTGTGTGTGTATTGTATTGCATGTGTATTGTGTGTACTGTATTGTGTACTGTATTGCGTGTGTATTGTGTGTAGACATGTGCACCAGCAAAAGATTTGTTTTGTTTTGATTTTGATTTTGCGTTATTTATTTTTTCAGGATTCGGGTCCGAAAGTCAATTTGTTTCGGAATTCGGACGAAATTCGTTAGCTGTAGTCTGTACGAAATTTCGTTTCAATTACGTTTCGTTTTTGTTTCGTTCGTTCGTTGCAGCAAAGTGACATTTAAGAGGAAAAAAAGGTTTTTTTTCTCAAATGTCAATTTGCTGCAACTAAATTTCGTCCAACAAACGAAATTTCGTACAGACTACCGCTAACTAATTTCAGAATCGGAAATTCGGATTCGTTTGCATTCGTTATATCTGTAATTCGGAATTCGGATACATCCAAATCTCAGAAATTTTGTCCGAATTTCGATTCGGAACGAAACGAATCGCACATGTCTAATTGTGTGTACTGTATTGTGTACTGTATTGCGTGTACTGTATTGTGTGCTGCATTGCGGGTGTATTGTGTGTACTGTATTGCATGTGTATTGTATGTGTCCTGTATTGTGTACTATATTGCATGTGTAGTGTGTACTGTATTGCGTGTGTATTGTGTGTACTGTATTGTGTGTACTGTATAGTGTTTACTGTATTGCGTGTTTATTGTGTGTACTGTATTGTGTGTACTGTATTGTATACTGTATTGCAGCGTTTTTCAACCACTGTGCCGCGGCACACTAGTGTGCCGTGAGATATTTTCGGGTGTGCCGTCAATAAATCGTTAATTTCTTTGATCGATCAAAATTATTTTGATCGATCAAAGTTACTCACCTCTCCGCCGGCTTCCGTGTCTTCCGTCGGAGATCCGGTGACGTCACGGACATCAGAGCCCTGGTTAAAGCAGGGCTTGGTAGGGTCTCACCAGGGCTCTGTGGGGTTTAACCAAGACTAGTGAGACCCCACTGAACCCTACTTTAACCAGGGCTACGTCAGTGCAACAGTTTGAATTTAAAACGTATTTGTGTGAAGTGTGAAGTTAAGTCATGGATTGAACAGAAATATGAACAATTATAAAATACTTTATTATTTCATAATAAAGTAATTATAAAATAATTTCTTTGTGTTTATTTGATTCCTATTCAAGAGAATTACTTTATATATAGTCAATATAGGCACAGAGGTAAACATTTTTAACATTTTCTAATGGTGGTGTGCCTCGTGATTTTTTTCATGAAAAAAGTGTGCCTTTGCACAAAAAAGGTTGAAAAACACTGCTGTATTGTGTGTATTGTATGTGTTGTGTGTACTGTATTGTGTTTATTGTGTGTGTACTATGTGTATGTGTATCGTGTGTGTGCTGTGTGTGTATAATGTGTTGTGTGTGAATGCGTATTATGTGTTGTGTGTGTAGGCCTCATTCACACTGGGCGCACACGTCCAATGCGGCGTGCACACCTGTAAACAGTTGATCCCGGGAGGGAGAGGGGCTGCGTGTGATTGCGCGCTCAGCCTGTTCTCCTCTATGGTAGGACACGGCTGTAGGACACGGTGTCATCCGTGTCTGATGGATCCTGTCTGCGTCTGATCGAGTCTGTCGGAGTCAAGAGCAGGTCTTTTTGTAAGGTGAGCAGCTTGTTTGTCAGTGCCTCACGGGTGAAGTAGTGGATTGGAAAGTTGTCACAATTTTACCATATTATTGGCTGCACGTTTTTTTTATATTTTTTTTTATATTTGAAAGACTTAAATAACAATAACAGAGACACACACGTGGTGTTTCACAAGGGCTTTATTGGTTTACATCTATTGCAATTATATGAGAATGTACACATATTTATAAAACATTTATTGGTATTTTAGGTATTTAACGCAGCACATATTACAGTTGTTTTTAATAGATGTTTTGAGAAAGGATATAATAGAGCCTGTATTGATAAGGAACGTGATTAAGTTTTACAAATGAAATGAGATACATTAACCTCCTGCCGTCCGCCCATTAAGAAAAAACAGACGGACGGCGGACTTGCATCAGCGGGTTGCCGTCTCCAGACGACATTTCTTTCCTGCTCTAGCGTGCACGCACGGGCAGGAATGACCCGCTCATTCTTACAGCCGGCTGTTTCACATACAACCGATCAGTGGCTCTATAGCCACCGATCGGTTGTATGGCGCGGTTTTGTTTCCCGCCCCCCCTCGAGTGCCGCCGCCCCCCCTCCTGACCCCTCACCTTCAATCCCGGGATCCGCTACCCCATCTGCGGCCCGGGACCGGCTCGGGAGGGCGTCAGGAGGAAGAGGGAGGGAGATCAGCTCCTTGATGATCTCCCTCCGGGCTGTGAATGCAGAAGTGATGTGTATTACATCACTTCCACATTCACCTGTCAGTCATCTGGCTGCTATAGCCAGAGAGAAGAAGCTGATGCTTCATCAGCTTCTTTTGGGGTCCCCAGGTGACATTAGGGGTCCTAGAGACCCCTAATGTCTCCATAAAGAGGACCTGTCAGTGTACCTGTGCTATTATATCGGGGGATTGTATCCCCCTCTGTAATAGCAATAACAATAAGTGTAAAAAAAAAAATATATATATA
>NW_017308465.1:52788-61247 GCF_000935625.1 Nanorana parkeri | reverse complement strand
GCACACATATAAACGTAAATGTGCGTCAGATGTGTCAGCACGCAAAAACTACAATTGCGCTACACATGTTACATATCGCCGCGAACGTCGCAGTGAGAGCAATCATTTTAGGGCCATCAATCACCGATAACACTAAACTAAAAGCTTTTAAAGCGTCGCTTATGGCCAATTTTGGGTAATGTAGTTTATTGAGGTTTCGCGCGCGTGCTCAATTTTAAGGCTTGACATGTTTGGTGTCTTTTTACCCGACGTGACCCCGTCTTTTATATTTTACCAAAAAATTGGGTAATAATAAATGTTTTACAATTTAATATAGATGAAACCGTTTTTTTTTTTTAAATTTCTGTAAATTTTCCTTAATATAGTAAAAAATAAAAACCGCAGTGGTGTTTAAATACCACCAAAAGAAAGCTCTATCTGTCCCCAAAAAAGGGTATAAAATTCATTTCAGTACAGAGTACAGAGAACACTGAAAAATGGCCTGGATGGGAAGGGGGTTTAACACCCCGGACTTCAAGTGGTTAATAAGGAATAATGATAAAAGACAGATGGAGATGGAGTTTAATTCAGCCATTATTTTAGATTACAACATTCAATACAAATCAATCGAAAAAAATTTTATACAGAAAACCACCTAATCTTAGACAAACACTAGTATAAAAAATCCTCCAACCCATCCCAGAAAAAATAACTTTCCTGGTTTTTTGGTTGTGGCCAGGACCAGATTAACATAGGGGTGCCTGCGCTGACCACCTGGAGCTCGCAATGACCATCTGAGAGCCCGTACTGACCATTTGGAGCCCACAATGACCACCTGAGAGACCGTATTGACCACCTGAGAACCCATACTGACCACCTGGAGCCCACACTGACCACCTGAGAGGCCGAACTGACCACCTGGAGCCTGCAACCGGGCCCTGGCGCTCCACCACTGACTCCAAACTGTAGAGAGACTACAAATCCCAGCCCGGACAGGAGGAAGAGGGCCCCGATGACCGTCGCCATTTCCATAAAAAGGCCCACCAAACTCCTCAGCACCAGGCCCGTGTTGCTCTTAATCCGGCCCTGGTTGTGGAGGTGCTACGCATGCAGTCAAGCGAACCACAACAAAAAATTCAGGAAAACATTCCTGTCTACTATGAATAATAAAGAATACAGAATTGGAGACCTCATTATGTGCAACACAAAGTATATATACTGCAATGCCCCTGTGACTTACAGAATGTGGTATGCATGATCAGACATCTGCATAAGCGAATTAGGAAAAATTTTACAATATAAAATAGGTTTTGAAAAACAGTGGCTAGGTTTGAGGGGCCTTCGGCTACTTCATCGCCGACTCCTGTGTGGGTTGCGGCCCCGTCTGCGACAACGGCACTCCCTTGTTCTGCGGCTTTCAGATCTACGGGGGGAGTTCCCGGCCCGGAGGTGGTTGGGGTTCCAGTTGCTGGGATTTCTGCGGACCAGGAGGGCGAGAGGGTGCGTTTAGCCAATTCTGCTCGTTGCGAGGTCTATGTATGTTTTGAGGGACCTTTAGGTGTGCACTTAAAGACGGAGGTCAGAGAGTGTATATGGAAGGGCGATTACATTGACATTTTTTCCCTACTCCCTTTAGAGAAGTTTAACCTAGATAAAGGGAAGCCGGACGAAAGCAAAAAGGAGGAGGAAGAAAAGCGACGTTACCGCTTAATTCCTCGTACTTTTTTTAATTGGCTTCAGGCCTTTGCTATTCTAGCCAGTGTCATAGGGAAAAGGCCCCAGAACATTGCTCTGCCTTGTTCTGCTACCTGGACTCTATCGGTGAGGCCCATCGTGTTTAAGGCGGACTAGCCTGGCTCCACTACGATGAGCAATTCCACCAGCGTAAGGCGGTTAGGCCTTCTTTGCGGTGGGACCATAAAGACATTAGCCTTTGGATGCGTCTTATGACCCCAGCGCGCCCGGCTCCTCAGCCCTTTCTTGGGGGGGGCGGGAGTTCATCCAGCTCGGGACAACCGGCCCCTAAGAAAAAGGGTTACTGCTGGCAGTTTAACGAAGGGTCATGCCGTTTTGGAACCTCCTGTCGTTTCTGACATGAATGTTCCGGCTGTAGCGGCTCCCACCCCCTTTCCCATTGCTTCAAGGAGGGCAAGGGCCATGCCGGAGATTCTTCGGGTAAGAGGGACGACGCCAGTGATGGTGGAAAAGATGTCACTGTTTCTTAGTAGGTTTCCCGATGCGGCTGCGGCGCGGTTCCTCCTTAAGGGTTTCACTGAGGGGCTTGTTATCCCTTGTTCTTCTGCAGTTCCCCCCTTCCCGTTAAAAAAACTTACAATCTGCTTTTCGACATGCGGAGGAGGTTACGTTTAAACTGGAAAAAGAGGTCCTTTTAGGAAGGATGGCTGGCCCCTTCTCAGTTCGGCTGAGGGCCGTGTGGGCAGATACTGGGTATTTTGGTGGTAAGAATGTTGCGTCAAGGACCTTAACTCCCACGGTCAGCTAATTGGTTAAAAGATTGTTAATTTTGGCTATTGTACTAAAATAATAAAATGGCTGATGTGGCCACTAAAAATCCAAGACCAGTGTCATATCATCCTTTAACAAGGGGGTTAATAGGGTTAATATCTGAGTTGAGTGTTTGGGTATTGGACCACTAGGAGCCATATACAATAAACTGGAAAAAGAGGTCTTTTTAGGAAGGATGGCTGGTGATTTCCCAGCTGGGCATTGTTCCCAAAAAGGAGCCGAAAAAATTTCAACTCATACACCACCAGTCCTACCCAAAGGGCTTTTTTTTTAATGGCGCTATAGATCCGGACTTGTGTTCAGGTCAGTTACACCTCTTTTGACGCCGCTGTGGCTTGGGTGCGCCGATACGGCAGGGGGGTCATTACTGGCAAAGACTGACATTGAGGCTGCCTTTCGCCGGTTACCGGTTCACCCTGATAGTTTTCATTTACTTGGTTGTCAATGGGAAGGCAGTTTTTACGTTGGCTGTTGCCTGCCGGGGGGGGTTAATATCTGAGTTGAGTGTTTGTATATGGCTCCTAGTGGTCCAATACCCAATGTCCTTGTCAAGTCAGGCAGGGAACAGCAGACGTAGGCGTCTGTGGAAGGCCAACATGACAGGGTCTTGGAGAGGCTAACCGGATTTAGCAAGTGTAAAGTTGCTCGATCAGGGAGGGGGTGGTCATTGAGTGTCGCTTACCTGATTGGCTAGGGTCCTGTGAGGTGGGGTATAGGTGGCTCCCCATGGAAGGAAAGTTCCAGTCTCGGTGGGATCCGCAGGATGAAGACAGGTTCCCGCCCTGTTTGCGATATTTGCCTTGTTGCCTTTGCATTCTTTTCTCGTTTCTACCTTCATGGCCTCTTTGTCCTTTTTCTATCTATTTTTCTGTTTCTTGTCACTGCAGCCAGTCAGGGTGTTAGGGTCGCTGGCTGTTTACATTCAAAGCCGATTTCCCGCTCGTGTGTGCTGCCTAGCAGCGGGCATGAGCGGGACGGGATGGGACGTCTAAAGACATCCACCCGCTCTCAAGAAGCCGCTGTCCGGCCGTTTAATTACAACGGCCGGACAGCAGGTGGTTAATAATTCATTTTTTTATTAAATATTTTTATTTTTTACATTACTTTTAGGGGCTTTGGGAAATTTAGTGGTCTAAACAGACCCCTGATATTTCCTTTTTAAAATAGAAAAATAGATTTAGGACACAAAGTCCTCCTATCTCTTTTTCTGTGTCCCCTGTTATCAATGAACAGGAATCCTCTATGAGTGTTCCTGTTCATTGATAACATGAGGACATGGTATGTTTACTATAACTACAACTATGAATGAACAGGAGGTGATGTAGATCGCTCCCGTTCATTCATAATTGAGGCTATACTTAACATACCATGTCCTCAATTATCTACAAACCCTCAGCGATCGCTGAGTGTTTGTACCTTGCTCTCCTCTCTGACACACTGTCACGGGAGGCTGAGCAAGCGGTGTAGGGAGGAGAGCTCAGCCTCCTGAGACAGCGCGGCCTATCTCCTCCCACACACCGCTCTGCCGGACTGTGATAGGAGGCTGAGCAGTGTGGGAGGAGAGACGCCGGCTGCTCACAGCGCTCTCCTCCCGTGGCGCTTGGTCCGCTGTTGCACTTTCTCTTCTTCCCGCTGGGACACAGAGCAGTGCAGGAGGAAAGAAAGCACGGATGCGCTGATGTATCGGCAGGAAAATTGCACTTTCGGCATTATGCCAAAAGTGCAATTTTTGGCCGATATGTTTCGGCGACCGATATATCGGTGCATCCCTAGCAATCAGCATTGCTTCCGGCTTCATTCTGCAGGGAGGTGATCAGCCAGCACCCAAGAAGCTGGGCCCGCAGGAGGGGCAGCGGAACCTGGGAAGCAAGGCAGGGGTGTTGGGGGGAGGGGGAATCTGTTTACCAGCCCCTGTAAGCAAAATGGTGGCTGTTCAGCCCCCAGAATTGCTTTCAATGTAAAGCCAACAGTTGGTTTTACACAGGTAAACAAGCTATAGCCGCCGGGAGTCTGTTTACAGGGGCCCGCAGCCAGCACCATAACTCACTTGCAGCAAAAGTGTTAAAGGGATAACCCAGCCCCCTTTCTATAAAAGGGTTGGCTCACAGCAACCATATTGTTAGTGTGTGTTGGAACTTTTAGGGAAAGTTGACAATCCTTTGTAGAGAGAGAAATACCTTTTTTTCCCCTTTTGTTTCTTTTGATGCTGGCATTGGTACACATGGCGTCCGATACATTTTGTTTGGCAATAGCTTACTTTTTGGTCCTAAAATAATTAAATAACAAGAGTTGCCTACCATAGACTTCCATAAGGTTTTCAAAGTTTGCAGACTTCAAGCAAGATAACCAAGCTGTTGGCAAATCGAACTCAGGCAGATGAATGCTACTAGACATGTGCGCCTGCAAAAAATGTGTTTTGTTTCGTTTTGGGATATTGGAAGTGTTAGAGTAAGATAATCACACACACACATACATACGTAGGTTGAACTGGATGGACCTTGGTCTTTATTCAACCTTACATACTATGTTACTATGTTTTGTTTCGGATTTAGTTTTTCCGAATTCTAGTCCGAAAGTCAGTTCGTATTGGGATTTGGATGAAATCTAAATTTTTGTTAATTTCCTTTGTTAGCAATAGTATGTACACATTTTCATTACTAACAAATGTTTATTGCAGCAAAGTGACATTAAACAAAAGGAAAAAAAAACAAAACACTTTTTTTTACAGTCCGCAGAAGAAGAAAAAAAATATGTGTGAGATTCCCCCCGAAAGTCATGCCAGACCTTTTAGGTCCAGTAGGAATTCTGAGGGGAATGCCACCCCCAAAAATGGGAAGAAAAAAGTGGGGTCCACCTTAAAACTCCCAACCAGACACTTAATCTGAGCACTGGCCTATGCAGAGCAGGGATACCTCCCTGTGCCATACCAGGCCACATGCCCTCGGCATTGGGAGGATACTTTTTCAGGGGCCCCCCTGGAAAAGCACCTTGTCCCCATCCCGGTGGGGACAAGGGCCTCTTCCGCCACAACCCTGGCCTGGTGGTTGTGTGGGTCTGCGGGCAGGGGGGCTTATTTGCATCGGGGTACCTCCTTTAATAAAGGGGCACCCAGATGTCACCCCCTTGTGAATGAATAAGGGGCAGTTGTTACCCCTACTTATTCACTAAAGGGTTACATTAAAAGTAAATAAAAACACAACACTTTTGAAAAACATCCTTTAATTGAACAAAAAACAAAGAGAAAGTTTTTGACAAGTATTTTATTTAAAAATGCTTTTCGTGAGCTCCCGATTAGCATCTGCGTCTGGGAGCCTAGGTGTCATATAAATTGGCTCAGGGACAAGGTGCTTTTCCGATGGGGGTCCTAGAAAAGCACATGCCGAGGGCATGTTGCCTGGTATGGCCCCCTCCTTCCTGCCCTGCCAGACCAGTGCTCGGATTAAGGGTTTGGTTGGGAATTTTACAGGGGACCCCATTTTTTGGGAGTGGGGTTCCCCGGTAAAATAGCTACCAGACCTAAAGGGCCTGGTATGACACACTTTAAAAAAATTAACTAGCTCCTTTAATGCGCCCGAGGCAAGAAAAAAACATGCCCCCCACAACAGGCGTGTGACATCACGCCTGTTGCGAATGTTTTTTATATTTTTAAATAATTTTTTACTTTTACTATTATTACTTTTTTATTATTTTTTACTACTTTACTAATTTTGTTTTACTCTTGGGGGTGCTTTGGGAAAATATCAGGGGTCCAAACAGCCCCCTGATGTTTCCCTTTTCAAATAGAAAAAGAAATTGAGGACACAGAGTTCTCAATTTCTTTTACTGCAGCATCTGTTCTAAATGAATGGAAAGTACAGAGGCTTCCCATTCATTCAGAAAATATTTACTATCATTTAGTTTTTAAAAGGGGAGAATCCTCTGTACAGAGTGCTACTCCCCATTGAGAAACTCATGAATAACCAGGTGATGTAAAGCACTTTCTGTTTATTCATAACTGGGGACACATAGTACTATGTCCCTAGTTATTTACAAACACTGGAGTGATCAGCTGATCGGAGGTGTCCCGGGAGCAACTGAAAGAGAAGAAAAAATAGCTTCCATAGTGCATTACATAGGAAAAAAGCGTTTATTAAAAAATAAAATTGCACTTACAAGAAAGATGCAAAAAAATAGGTATGAGTCTGGCGATCTGGAATCTTGTGCCTTCTGACAGGACGATACAATGCACACTGCCAGGGCTGCCACAATGCAGTAGCCCATCTGCTAAAATGCAGCAAATTAAAAAATCAACAGCAGCCTGTAGGTAGAAGAACCCCACAATTTAGCTAAGTGGGAAGGTGGGGGGGAGTGGGGTTGCGATGTGACCATATTGTCATAAAAATCAACTTTTTATGTTTGCCTCTTTTCCTGCTTGTAGGTAATCTTCCCTCTTCCAATTGTAATTGTATAGTGTTCCCAATGTGTTTGTAATGTTTGGTCTGAATATCTAAAAGAATTCAGCTCTATAGCCTGGTGTCTTTTCCCTTTGCAATTCCATTGTACAATTGTCTCCTTCAGGTGTTATAGTTATTTTTAAGATGTCCAGTGGATCATAGAAAAGCCTTGGCTGAGATAAACGGGGCAAGAGTTTTCTGCTTCCTACAGGGTGTTTCACACTATTGCGGTGTGTTATTGCACACACCCTAATTTGCAGTATGTCACACATTGATATGCATTGTGTTAGGGCAGCTTAATTGTTTTGAAGAGGCTACCAACATAAAAAAAAATGCTTATTTTTTAAAGCATAGCAGCACAATGTACAGATTGTACTCATCTATGTGCTGCAATGCATGTGCATGACTGATGGATTCGTAAATTTTCTGTCCCTCCGTTAAAAACCCCAATATACACACGGACTGCGCGACATGGATTTTAACGGCCACAGCAGCCCATTTATTAAACAAACAACTTTAACAATAACCAAAGTAATAAACCAAATATACAAAAATAATACTTTAACAAGGGTTGACCTGAGAAGGGGTCTTTGGGTTCCCGCCAGCCCAAAAGGCCTCTCATAACACTCCACCCATGTCCCCAGCCGCACCACAACCAGCTCGAGGACACTTACTCCTTCCGGGTTCCCAAGGGGCCAGGCCCTTTACAAATCCGGACACCAACAGGGGGAAGCACCCATACCAGCTGAGGGCCCCCCACATTTTGTAATGAACTACGATTTTGTAGACCCCCCAAAGACCCCCTAACCCACCACACGAACATGAGTGACACCTCACTCAAGTGAGTCACCCCACACCTGCACTGCTCGCTGGATCCCATCCTGGAGCCCCAGGAACCAAAAATCAGTGCCAACCGCATTCAAGTGCACACCGTCATCCCTCCAGTAGCGGACCAAGCAAACCTCTAAGTCAGAGTGCCGCGCCACGAGACCCCCAGCCGAGCGACAAATTTGCCTACCACCCGATTAAGCTTGATACGGGCCTTATTCAGGCGCTCCACCGATCGGGCATACCGCCAAGACCTCCTGGCCACGATATCAGACCAAACCACCACCACCCCAGGGAACTCCCGCCTAAAGCGCAGCAAATCGAACTTAATGTCTCGGATCAAATCCCTGGAAGCACGAACCCCCAGATCGTTGCCCCCGACGTGCAACACCAAAACGTCCGGGGGCCTATCAATCCGGGAAAAATAATGAAATTCCGGCAAGACCCGGCTCCACGTCATGCCCCTAACACCCAACCACCGCAGGGTGGCAACATCCCGGGGGACACCTAGCTGCCTGCCCTCTGGCCTAGCGTCAGCCCTAATCCCCCCCCAAAAAACGTATGAATCTCCCAATATCCACACCAGGCCTTGCCGGAACTCTGTAAGAAAATCAGAGAACAATTAACCACATAAACCAAAAACAGCAAAACAACATCAGCGAGGCACAACAGATGAAGAGAGAAACAAACAAA
>NW_017308465.1:35668-49935 GCF_000935625.1 Nanorana parkeri | reverse complement strand
CCGGAACACCGCCAAAAACTGATAGCGCGACAGAGCAGAAGCATCTGCGTGCCGCAAAAAGGGGCCAGCCGCCTGTCCCCTCAACTCCATGTAACCCCTGACACAAGACACAGGGCAAACCGCCTCCGGTTCCACCTTGCCCAAAACGACCTCCGCCCCCCGACCCAACTGATCGGTCTTGGAACGACGGATCCGCACCTCCACCCGCTCACCAGTCAAACACACATCCCCCCACTGCAAACCCCCCAAACCCTGCCTATTGTTACTGACAAGCTCACCCACCCGCAACGCCCCAAAAAAGGCGAGCGCAAACGCCACCCTGAACAGCACAGCCTCGTACCGGGAAACACACACCCCCTCCAACACACCCATAAGCTCCACCAGCAACTCAAAAGACACCGGACGCCTGGAGTCCGGGGTCACGCGACCCTTCCGAAAACCACGTATTGGATGCCGCACCAAAAATTGCTTGGTCATGT
This sequence comes from Nanorana parkeri, assembly GCF_000935625.1. Lineage (NCBI taxonomy): Eukaryota > Metazoa > Chordata > Amphibia > Anura > Dicroglossidae > Nanorana > Nanorana parkeri. Next base: position 49,456 of record NW_017308465.1, on the reverse strand, counting down.
CCTGCACACCCATAGCCTTAAACAAAAAGGCAAAAGCAGCCAAACGCCCATTCATCTTGGAAACCGACACACCCTGGGCAAACCCCCGCCCAATATAGTACAACAGCAATGCCAAACGATCCCCCTCAGACAATGGGGCGGCCGCTCCACTCACCAAATCCGACCACTCCCGCCAAGCTGACGAGTACGCCGTCCAAGTGCCCGTACTTACCGACTGCCGAATCAGCGCTGCGGAGACGCCAACGCCACCCTCCAAAGATGCCCAGGACAAGGAATCCCCTGCCGCTCCGCTCCCGGTGCCAGCGACCAGAACCTGTCCCACTGAAAACGAGACAACGCATCAGCAACCGAATTCCGCACACCAGGAACATGCACTGCTTTGACAAAACAATTGAGCTGCAAGCAAGTGAGAACCAAATGCCGCAGCAAACGCACCACTGGGGGCGAAGAAGCCGACAACCGGTTCACCGCCTCCACAACACCCATGTTATCACAATGGAACCGAATACGCCGATCACGAAAACGCTCCCGCCAAACCTCCATGGCCACAATGATGGGAAACAACTCCAAAAGCGCCAAATTGCCCAAAAACCCCGCCTCGCGCCAATCCTCCGACCACGCCTCGGCACACCAAGCCCCCTGGCAATACGCCCCAAAACCAGTGCTGCCCGCCGCATCCGTGTACAATTCAAGGTCAAAAGCCAACACCACGGGCGCCATCCACAACGATCTACCGTTGTAATTATCTAAAAACGCTTCCCAAACCGCCAAATCCGCCCTGTGTTCGCCAGTCAAACGAACAAAATGATGAGGGGAGGTGATCCCCGCCTTAGCCGCACACAAACGTCGATTGAAAATTCTCCCCATCGGCATAATGCGACAGGCGAAGTTCAATTTACCCAAAAGAGATTGAAGCAGGCGGAGACGCACCTTCCGCGCCCTCTGAGCCGCACCCACCTCCCGTTGGAGATCCTTAAACTTGTCCTGCGGCAAGCGGCATTTCATGGCCTGCGTATCAATGATGATACCCAAAAACTGCAACTCGGTCACAGGACCCTCAGTTTTGTCATGCGCCAGCGGAATACCCATACCCCGCAAAAAGCATGCATCCCCCCTCCTAGGATACCTACTTAGATAAGGTTCCATCGCGAACAGCTTTATTGGCGTCCTCCCTTTTTGCAGCAGGGTCGGACGATTAGTCATGTCCAGTTCCAGCCATAAGGATACCACGTCCTCCCCCACTATTTGACGTGATGTCGTCCCTTATATGCATATTTAGATTATTTTTAACATAAATGCATACCCCCCCCCCCTTTACTTCCCTCTTTATTATATGTATTCATGTTAAAGTTATCACTACTTAAGTTTAATATTTTTGGGGCGGTTGGGGGCGGTTAAAATTTGGCGTTTGTTTTTAAAATGTTCTACATGTGACTAGATTTTTTTTTAACACTTAATATAATTGCTATCACATAGGGGGCTAAAAAACCCCTATTGTCTCGCCTGCTCTGACTGTAACTGATAGGATCTCAACTGCGGAGGTTATATGCTGAGGTAAGTATGAGTTGAAGGCTTCTCAGGCGTGAATCTCAGGCGTCGCTCCCAATCTTTATCGGGGAGTTAGAGATTCTTGCATCATAGCCTTATAACAAAAATAGAAAGGGGTGAGAGTTGTGGGCTATTGCTTCATAGCTTACAGTCTCTATATAGCAAAGAAAACTTGAATACGGATAGGCAATGAGGAACAATGACCACTTATTGACAGGTATTGAGCAATGCGAAAATGCTTCAGCAGAGGGGACGGTCGGAGTGACACTTCCCCGCCGGGACTCGTTACACCTATGTGATAGCACAGGCACACTGACAGGTTCTCTTTATGGAGACACCATGGGTCTCTAAGACCCCTAATGTCACCTGGGGACCCCCAAAGAAGCTGATGAAGCAGAGATCTGTTTCACCAGGTTCTTATCTGGCTACAGCAGCCAGAGAAATAACAGCTGAATGCGTAAGTGATGCTGATCTCCCTCCCATCCTAATGCAGAGCCATCGAGCCAGTAACGGGGGTGGAGGGGGGGCAGCGCTGAAAGAGGAGGGGCGCACACTGTTGGCCACCGTACAAGCGATCGGACGGCTATAGAGCCACCCGAACGCTTGTATGTAACAGCTGTTTATGGCTGTTTACAAGTGCCAGTGTGTTCTGCTTGGGGGTGCACGCGAGCAGAAAAAAAAGCCACATATATATATATGGCTCATTACCGCCGAATCCGAAACAGCATTAAAATTGGTTTCCTTTGACAAAACACATAAAAATGTTTTTCATTTAAATTTCATTCTCAGGGTCCGGTAGGTCCGCTCTCCCTGTATCTACAGCCCCTCCCCCGTTACCTCCGGGCTCTTGTCTGCGCTGCTGTCAGACTAGGATAGTGATGGCAAAAGTTTTTAAACTTGAGTGCCCAAACTGCGACGCAAAATCAATTTATTTATCTAAAAGTGCCAACACTGAAAATAACTTTAGTATAGCGTTGCAGCCTGGGCACTCAGGTTTAAAAAATGTTCAGCATCACTGCTTAGGCAAAATAGGGAAACATACATATTCAATCATTTATACACTCATTAAAGCACACACATTAAAACACACACACACACACACACATTAAAACACACACATAGCACATGCATTAAAACACACATAACACACAAATCACACACTCATTAACCACTTGCTGTCCTGAGCAATTTCTTACATTTGCACACACATGATAAAATCTGAATTTTTGGCTAGAGTCATGCCATTCGGGTCTGGGAGCTGAGGTGTCAGTATTACAACTGACTCTGTTTTTTTTCCAACAAATGTGGCAAAATAACTCATACAGCATTTTCAGCTGAGAGCGTCCCGTATTTTGTTCCTGCGCGTTTGTGAGTGTTTGACGCACATCCAGTCACAGTCAAAAATGTGCGTTTTACCGTCCACATTCAGGGTGCCATTGACAAGTAATAGCACTGCAAGTGCTTTGCACGTTTTTAATGTGTTGCATGAATGCACACCAAAGGGCGCACTTTGGTGTGCCTTCACGCAATGTGAAAATGTGCATGGAGACTTAAAGGAGAACTATGAGGTGAGTGCTTTTCACTCACCTCATAGTTCTAGCCGACCTGTGACATTGAGACTGTCACAGGTCGGCTCAGTAGATCGGGAAGTGAGCGAACACATACCGGCGTTCGCTCACTTCTCGATCCTGTCATGGCTCTCTGCAGTGACAGAGGAGAGACTGGATTCCCTCCTCCCCGCTCCGATCCTCCGGCGCTGAGTAGCGGAACGGACAGGGGAGGGGCGGGTACAGCTGGCTCTGCCTCTAGATAGGCAGAGCCAGCTGTCACTCATGCAGCTGGGCGGATCCAGACATAATTGTCGGGATCCACTTCAGCTGCAGTGTCTCAGTATACCGCGAGAAGTGGCTCGCGGTATACTGCGGCGTCTCAGTATGCCGCGAGCTGTAGCTTGCGGTATACTGAGCTTAGGGTGACGGGAGGACGCTAGTTTGTGTCCTCCCGTTACCCTAAGGAGAACTATGGGGAAAAGCCCTAACCCCATAGTTCTCATTTAAGAAAGGTAACTCTGTAAAGAATTAAAATTTGTCCTGATGAGAGTGTGTAAGTGGGGTGGGCGAAGGTAGTGATGCATAATCTCATAGTAGTGAAAGATCAGAATTCTTTGATGGGGGACATTCTTTGAAATATGGGTAGCATATAGCCATATATACTGTACAGTATTTATAGATTATAGTCATGTTTTAGAATAATTATGATATAATTCAAAATGTACGATGAGTATTGCCACCTTTAGCAAGAATAATTATTGTAGGTGTTTTGTGTAACTGCTGATCAGTTTTTGACATCATTGCCGATTGTGAAATGTTTGACTATCCCTACATAAAGAATTCTTTTAGTTGCAAGATGTTTGTGGTTTTACTTAAGGCTAGGTTCACACCTAGGCGATTTATAGTGCGGATGTCAATGGAAGCAGTTCACACCTTTGTGATTTGTCGTGCGGCAGGAATCACCTGTCACGCAAAAAGGTGCAGGAGCTATTTTTGGGCGGTTGTCGCCCAATTTGGGTCCCATAGACATCTCTATGCATTAAAAACTGCACGGTTTTCAAAGCAAAATCGCACAAACAAAAACGCACGACAATTGCATGAAAACAGCTCACCAGCTTAATAGCCATGGTGTGAACCTAGCCTGAACTGCTAATTTCAAGCTTGCACAAATGGACTATACTCTCACATTTAGTTTACTAATTTCCATTGAGATTGTAGTACATCACAGGAGTGAGTTTGGAGCAGTCACTTTAAGGAATTCATAATTGTTCTTCAAGATAACCCATACACAGAATAAGCAGAAAAGCATAGCTGTAACAAGGATCCATGCTCTAGCAATAAGGTTGTTGCACATAGATAAGCTACAGATCTGCTTACAAGCGGCTCACTATGTTTTTCCTCCTCCCTATTCTCCTGCGCTGCTGCTTCACATACCTCCCCCCCCCCTCTCTCTCACTGGGCACCTCTCAGTCATTCCAAAGACAAGGATGCAAACAGAGTGCAAGCTCACCCTGCGAGGTAAGAGAACCCTTATTATATTTACTTTGTAAGTACACAAGTGAATGTCAGGATTAGTTAAAATAAGTCAATGTGAAGAGCAATGAAGATATGCAAAGTTTTGTAACCCACAGCAACTAAATTTGTTTCTGTAATTGGTTTAGTCAGAACAAAAATCTTTGATTTGGGTTAGAGCATTTTACCTACTGTTGTAATTTTATAGTACAAGTCATAATAATGGACAGGTGGTTTTAAAATGCTATGTAAGGCACAAATTAGAAAACGTAGGAGACCGTGTTCCTAGAGGGTGCATAAATGGCTAAAGGTTATTAAAAAGGTAAAAATAAAAAGCAAAGAACAGTGCTGATCAATGCCTAAAAAAAATCTTGTTGAAGGGTCCTTATACTGGTTTACAGTAATTGCAACCTGCCTGTGTAATTAGGTTAAGATAACAGAAAATAGTTTTTTATATACCATAATGTTCCTTTCCTGACTCTGCCTCATGTCAGCACCACAGAGATGACCCATGGTGCTGAAAGAATTTCCCCTCCATATATATTTACATGTTTTGGCTGCAATAAGGTTTATTGTACGTGTAAAGAATTAGAAACTGTATGACAATGCATACATTAGACTGATCATTTCTCATTAGATTTAATTCACTATATAGCCAAAGCTGACCACACACACCACAATCTCTGGTTTTAGTATTTTTTTTCTACAGTTCATATAATACTTTCATGTTTGTACTCTATCTAAACTTTGTAGATTGTACAAATAAATCTTAAAGTGTGTGGGGTCATCTTAATTAGGTATTTCCCAAACATACTGGACAAGGACTACCAGCAGGTCATATTTTGCCAACCCTTGTAAAGCTGCGGTTAATACAACATGCTAGTTATTTCACCTGTAAGCCTCATTTGGGAAACACTGAGCTAAAGAACACTGGTAGCAATATAACAGGTTTCAATTTTATTTCAACAATCAGAACACGTGCAAACCACAGCCATTTATAACAAGCACTTATGATCTTCAGGACAGGGTTAGGGAAGAGTAGCTCTGGTGCCAGGCTTGTTAGAAGGCAGGATAATGCCTCTGCTCTCATTGCTTTCTGTGAGCCATCAGGCTCTATGTCTACTTTAAGTACCCAGGGTACTTAGAGTAGACATAGAGCCGGGGTAGTTGCTGAGAGCATACAATACCCAAATCTTTGTTTCTGGATATGTCCCTAAGTTTGAATACTGATCAACAGCACAACATAATATCTGTTAATAATATATGTTTATAATTGGGCTTATAAAATAAGACAGCAAAAAGAAAACAAAAAGGATGTTTAAAATGCTGTAGCCCATAAGAGCCAGTTTCTGTACTTAAATCAAGCACTAAAGTCTTTTTTTCTATTAAGCTATGCAATTTAGCACATATGCTGTGATGAGATTGTAGTGTGCTGCTCTTTGCCAAGATAGAGTATGATGAGTGGGTTATATTTTTCTTCAGCTTAGAAACAAACTCCTTATTGTTTTAGATCTGCAAACATCTTTTTTTTTCTGATTAAAAGCTTACCGTATATACTCGAGTATAAGCCGTCCCGAATATAAGCCGAGGTACCTAATTTTAGCAAAAAAAACTGGGAAAAAGTATTGACCCGAATATAAGCCGAGGGTGGGAAATGAGGAAGCTACTGGTAGATAGATACCAATAATGACCTAGGACCCGGAGACTGCCAGATGACCCCGCTCGGAGCGCCGCACACCGAGCAGCAGTGACGCGACGCTCGGCGAGGTAAGTAAGATGACGCGCTGGCGCTGACTCGAGTATAAGCCGAGGGGGGCACTTTTCACCCAAAAAAATGGGCTGAAAATCTCGGCTTATACTCGAGTATATACGGTATTAACACTAGCCACATGGTAAAATGCTGCATTCTGACATGCAGCAAGTGTCCGTTGAGTGGCAGCAGTGAGCAACAGTGTTTACTATTTTTTCTTAACCTTATTTGGAGTGTACAAAGTGTATTACCCCATTCATGTCTCTGCATGGGAGTGCTTTACATTGTGGTGCAGTGACATCCAGCGGCAGCCAGTGCACTGCGCAAAAATGGGGTCTGTGCCCAATTTTCCCGCACCCCACTGCGCATCACACCTGCATTGTGGTAAGAATAAGGTACATAGAAAACAATTGTTTCCTATGCGCCCTAGCAGTGACTGGCATTAATCAAGTGAGGATTGCACCAGGTAGATATGTGATGCTCCCTTTTCAAAAATCAGTTTGTGCAAGAACACAATAAACTAAACTAAAAAGAATTTCTTCTGAACTGTGAAAAGAATTAATTTGCAAAAAAAAAACTGCTAAATTCTTTGTGATGTAATATTTATTTTATTTAAAAACTTATTTATGGAGATTGCTTGTTGGTTTGTCTTCTCTTTTTTCATAAAAAACAAACAAACTGAAATTATACTTTAACCAGTTGTTGTCCTTGGGTATATGAGATATGGCTTACCCACCCCTTACCCACTCTGCTCACTCAAATGGGGTTCACAGCTGACCTATTTACATTTCATTCGGGCCCATTTGCACTATGCTGCGAAGGTGTGTTGCTTTAACAAGTACACATTAACACATTACTTGCATCAGTTTACTGTGGTGCCATTTATTTAGGCGCCCCAAGGCACTGACACAATAGAATCCAATGCACATGTGTTACTGTGCAATGTGGTATGCTGCATCGGGAAAAAACCCCTCATAAATGAGTAAGGGGTAGTTGTTACCTCTACTCATTCGCCAAATAAACAGTAAAGCTGTAAATAAACACACAACACCGTAAACAAAGTCCTTTATTTGAAAAAAATCACAAAAGTTTTTGACAAGTCTTCTATGAAAAAAAAAGGGGCCGTCGATGTAATTCAAAGGTTAACCATGTTGTACAGGAATGTACATCCACATCAATCACAATAGACAATGGCCGCTGACTCACTGAAAGAAAAAATACCAGGTCTGGTATGAATTGGCTTCTCTTTTATTATTATTGTTTCTGTGGACTGTCAAAAGTTAAAAAGAAAAATGTCTGTTTCTAACCAAAAATAACCACCATCATCTATCTGTCCATGCCCCCCTAACAGTGCTGCAGTATCCCAAATACTTTCACTTTAAAAAAAAAAGTTTTATTAATAGTTATTATGATTATGATTTTAAAATTATGATTTTAGGAGCAGTTACAGGTCTACAGCAATAATTTCAGTAAGAAATTACTGATGCATGTATTAAAATAATATTACAATGTTATAACATAAACCGGAGAAGCACAGAAAATGTGAAGTTTAAAGTGTATTTTGTGAGAAGGTGGATCGTTTAACACTTAGTGAATATTTCATGTAAGTGTATTACATTTCAGGTGCCTAGAAAAAGAATAAATAATGACATAGTGATACTGGCCTGGAAAATGAGTGCCATTGTTTCCTTCTTATCTCAGACTTGTACAGGTATTATTGACTGTCTGGAAAAGCATGCATGTTCTAAAAAGCAGTCACGTGGCTAGAAAAGCATGCATGTTCTAAAGAGCAATGGGGTTACTTACAAGACAGCAATCTAAATACAATTTCATATTGGTCATTCATCTAAGACTGCTTAAACAGATGTGTTTATATGGGCAGTCATTGCTTTATTTGTTATAATAATCCCCATGGACCAGTACTGAATGTGGCAAGTTACCGTAGTTAGTTTTTTTTGTTTGCTCCCTCCTTCCACAGTTGGTGGACATCTGCACTGAGATTTGTCAGCAGAAGTAAGGTGGGGGGGACTGTGGATGGACCGTGATGGACTACAATTTTAATACAAATTAGTAAACCAAATGTGAGATTGTAGTCTATCACGGGAGAGAACTTGGAGCAGTGGCTACTTTACAACACACACAGGGGCCTTGGGGAACAAAAGTAGCCACCCTCCACAAGCAAGGACAGTGTCAGCATGAATTCAGAGATGATTTGAGGATCAAACAGCCAAGTGATACACGAATAAGATACATTTTTGTTAATAGGTAGGGTACTTGAATGTATTTTTAAGGTTTAATGCCTGAGTTTAATGTCAGCCTGCCGCTGTCTTGTTATCTGTTGAATTAACTCATCACTGCTATCCAACATAACACCATGCGAAAATTCTGTAAAATTTGGGACCTCCGGATAACCAAATATATGTCATATGAAGGTGGGATAAATGTTATGACCTCCCTGTGTACATCTGAGTTGATGGGTCGTTGTAGTCTGGATATTCCAGGTTCTCTTCCCCTCCCATCTTCTGCTATTCTTCTGGAATCTTCTCCCCTCTATCTTTCCCTTATATCTCACACTATAATTTCTTCTGTCCTGGTACCTCTTTTTCCCTGCTTTTTTCCTTTTGTTCTCTCTCTGTTTGTTATTTATTTACCAATGATGGGCTTGGTATCTGCAGGCTCTGCTTCATTGTTCTTAATGCTACATTAACAAATTTTGTATCTGGAGCCCCTTGGGTGGTCTCTTTTGATGTTAGAGCCTGCTCTGTTTTGAGTTTTATAACACTTTTATATATGTTCTTGAAGCTCATGAGTTCTACTTGTATTTTGGCACAATTTCCAATAAAAATTATTGAGACTAAACCTGTTACCTGACAGCGTGGGTCTGGGTCTGGGTCTGGACCTGACCTCAAAAACTGCTGCAGCAGGCACCTAGAGCCTGGGATCACAGGTCACATGAAATATTCAATTAATTGGCTCATCTTATGTCAGAACTCACATGTGCCTTGAAACTTCTCAAACCCAAGAAGCTCTGAAATGCAAATGTCAGCACAACTAAAGGGCTGGCCCACCCTCTCCAACCTTATTTTATTTTCTGCAACTACTAATGTGATATTAATGTTGACAAAAAAGTTAAAGCATCCTGCCTTCCCATCCTACCTCTTGCACATTCCTATTTGCCAGTAAGGTAGCCCATCATGATGATGGGTCAATTGAAATTGGTGGGGGGCAGGGGGTATAGGGCAAGGTTTAAACAATACCAGCATGTGTTGGGCCTTTGACAAATGCAGCATGTTTAAGGGTACTTCTGGGCCTTTCAGTTAGTCAAGGAGTTGCTTCAAGCAGCTTTTTCTATTTGCTTTTACATTGACTTGTAGAGTAAAAAGTTCAGTTCCAATAGGAAATGTAAATTACCCTAACTGTGAATGTGTTCCTTTGTAACTTATGATGGTGGTATATAAATAACTAAACAAAGTGTGTACTGAGAGGGTTAAGCATTACAGAAGGATATTTGATTTTAACTGGACTTAAAAATGACTAGTTCAAGTATGTAATCTTACTAAATGAATCAGGGAGGAGACATAGTCTAAGCTGACTGTAGAGTAGGTGGTTTATGGTAGACAGACCAGGAGCTGATCGTCATGTTACACGTGCATTGTGATATGCCTTTAAAAGTTATTTGTTTAATCTGTTTCTGGTTGTTGTCTCCCCCTTTCCTCTTCTCTCTCCCCATAGTTCAATTTTTCCTGTGTGTACAGTAGATCACTCCGCCCTTCTTCATGTTCTAGTCTGCATATCATTCACGTGTCTTTTACTAGTGGATCACATTATGACCTTTTGACCTATCCGATGTTCGCTGTTGTAAAGATCTGCACTGTTTTGGATTAAGCTTCTCAATGATCTTCAAGGTGTCATTTGGACTGAGTCACTGTCTACCAATACTACTGAGATTGGGAGTTATTGCCATCTTGCCACAACTGTAAGTTTCAGAGATCACACTTTTAATGCTTAGACTGGGGAGGCAGAACACCGATTATTGACCATGACTGAAAAAAAGATGAGGGAGAATGGTAGTTACACATGGAGGAGAGAAGGCAGAATGAGTGACAGCTGATTATAGAGCACTGATAGCTGCAGAGATGGCCAACTAGGAGACTTAGGCCCCGTTCACACCTGGGCATTTTGTAGCACGTTCCTACGCTCTTCAAAACGCTCAAACACCGAAATCCCATTATTTCCGATGGGTATGGTTCACACCTGGGCGTATTACAGGCCGTATGAACGCGCTACAAAACGTCCTATACCCAAAGAAGTACAGGAGCTTCTTTGGGGCCTTTTTGTCACGCGTTTCCATTGGGATACAGCCAAGTAAATGCGCGTTTGTCGCACGTTTTTTTTACCGCGAATCGCGCGACAAATGTGCGACACAAAACACAGGACAAACACGCATATTCGATACGCCTAGGTGTGAACCCAGCCTTAAAATTAGGTAGAGTGAGAATGGGGAAGGGAAAAAGGCAGAGGGATATGATGGACAGGGGATATAAACAACTGAACATAAGCTGAACATAATTGATCTTTGAGAAAAACAGATATAAATGGGGCTGAGCATTAGACATGTAAGCCGGCTAAAAATTTGTTTCGTATTTTTATGGTCCGAAAGTCAGTTCGTTTCACTATTCGTATTTGTCCAAATTCGAATTTTCATCAATTTTGGATGAGTGAAATGATTATTATAAACAAATGTTCGTTGCAGAAAAGTGACATTAAACAATTTTAAAAAATAGCGTATACCAGACCCTTTAGGCTTGGTAGGAATTTTAGGGTGGACCCCAATGCCAAAAAAGCAAAAAAGAAAGCATGGGGTCCCTCCTAAAATCCCTGCCCAGAACCATGATCCATGCAGCAGCCTGGCAGAGCAGGAAAGCCACATGCCCATCCTCCCCCACGATACTAGGCCACGTGCCCTCAACAGGGAGAGGGTGCTTTGCCAGAGGGGCCCTCTTCCCCATAACCCTGGCCCGATGGTTGTGGGGGTCTGTGGGCAGGGGGCTTATCTGAATCTGGGTTCCCCCTTTTCTGGGTTCCTGCCTAACTAACTTGCTAACTTTTTATGAGGGGGTGAGTAGAGATATGGATGGAGGGAGGCCGGTAGATGTGGTATATTGGGGGCACCCAGATGCTACCCCCCTCATGAATGGGTATGGGGTAGTTGTTATTGAGTTACAAGTTGAACTAGATGTAACTATGTCACCAAATACAGTAAAATAGTAAACAAACACCACATAGCAAGAAAAAAATCATTTATTTAAAAAAACAAAACAGTTTTTGACAATTCCTTTATTTAAAAAAACAAAAAAAATGTCTGTCAATTTAATCCACTCGTCCATTACGTCATCTGGCAATGTAGATCCACATCAATCAAGATAGACAACAGCCGTAAAATGACAGCTCTACTCCCTAATGTCAATGAAGGGGTGGAGTGAGTCGTGCTGTCAGGGGACTTGTTCTGCCCATTTGTTTACATTCCATTAGGGGACCAAGAGCTGTCACGGAATATAAACAAATAGGAGCAACAAGTCACGTGATGCCACAACTTGCTCTGCCTCTTTGTTGACATTTGGGAGCAGAGCTGTCATTTTGCAGCCGGTGTTCATCTGGATTATTCGTGGTGGCAGGCAGTGGGGATTTTTTCTTTTGGCAAGTCGGTGGCCGTTGTCCATCATGATTGATGTGGATCTACATCTTTGGAGGATGTGACTGACATTTGGATTACATCGATGAACATTTTTTTTTCCACAAAGGAATTGTCAAAAACTGTGTTGTGTTTTTTTTTCAAATAAAGGATTTTTTGTTTTTGTGTTACTGTTTTACTGTATTTAGTGCATGAGTAGGGCTAACAACTAGGGATGCACCAATACAATTTTTTCCAGACCAAGTACGAGTACCTATACTTTTCCGCAAGTACTCGCTGATACTAATTACCAATTTTTAGTGTCATGTGACAGTTTTTCTAAAATAATACAGACTAATGATTTTAGGACAATGGTGTAGTGCTAGGCTCCAGTCGCAGCCACAACTGCTGCAACCATGGTGATTCCAGCTCCCTCAACTCCAAGCTGTAGAGGGATTACAAAACCCAGCAATACATTATATAGAAATGCAAAATACCACCAGCTATAGAGGACAACAAATCCCAGCAGTAGATTCAGTGGCGTCACTACCGAGGACCAGGATACAGGACCCAACACCAGTCCTCTATAGATAATGGTATTCTGCATTGCTGTATAATTTGTTGCTGGGATTTGTAGTGCTCTATAACAAATGGTATTATTCTGTATTGTTGTATAGCGTATTTCTTGAGATTTGTAGTCCTCTATAGCTGGTGGTATTCTGCATTGCTGTATAATGTATTACTGGGATTTGTAGTGCTCTATAGCTGATGGTATTATTCTGCATTGCTGTATAATCTATTGCTGAGATTTGTAGTCTTATATAGGTGGTGGTACTCTGCATTGCTGTATAATGTATTGCTGGGATTTGTAGTGCTTTATACCTGGTGGTATTCTGCATTGCTGTATAATGTATTGTTGGGTTTTATAGTCCTCTATAAAGTGGCAGAACTACCAGGGTCACATAGTTGCAGCTGTGACTGGGCCCTAGCATTCTGTCACTTGGGGGCCCAGACAGGAGGAAGGGGGCCCTGGTAACTGCCGACATTGCAGGTTCCGGGGCCCCCTACCTTCAGTCTGGGGCCCTCCATCCTTCACACTGTGCCTGGATCATGTGTATCACAACGCTCTACTGCAAAAAAACATAGTAATGTGCAATATGGATGACAGACCCATTTTAATGACAGTAATGTGCCAATTGTTGTTTGGCAGAGATCCCATTGCTGCACACAAAAATGTCAGGATCTATAAAAAAAAAAAGGACAAACAACTGCAACGTAATGTATTACAATATTCTATTCTGTAAGCAACACCTTATTTTCTGGTACTGCCCCTCCCGGCACTAGACTCTGGATCGGCCCTGCCCACTAGATTAGGCTGCCGCTCTGGGATTCGAATCCTGTATACTGCAATCGCCGGGCGCCGAGAGCTGAATTAATTGCGGATGGCATCGGCGCCTGGGGGTTGCGGTATTCAGGATTGTGGGCGGTATTGGACTACATGTCGCATCCACCGGGCGCCAATGCCATCCACAATTAAATCAGCTCTCGGCGGTTGCGACATGTAATCCGCTCTGCGGTGCTGGTAGGATATTACATCACTCCAAGCACTCTAAGATAAATAGCCGCACAGGAGGGAAAGAGGGAGACATTGAACCACGCACTTCTGGCCCTGAGTCTAACCCATCTGTCTACATACACATACCTTTTTATTGTACTAAATATATATATTTATATATATAATACTAAATATATATATT
>NW_017308465.1:24150-35644 GCF_000935625.1 Nanorana parkeri | reverse complement strand
GAGGATCAGGGCTGACAGGTAAGAGGGCTTGACCGCCCGCCTGAGACCCTGCAGAGCCTACCATAGAGAGACTATGGTGGGCTCTGAAGGGTCACCCTTAGGTGGGCTGTTTGGGTTATCAGGTAGGCGTAACTAGAAATCACAGGGCCCCATACAAAATTTTGCTATCGGGCCCTGTGATTTCTAGTTACGCCCCTGATTGCATACTCTCATATTTGTAATCTTATTTATATATATGTATTTCATTTTTTTCAGTGGTATGATTTAGTGATGAATGTTATTAGTGCCCCCCCAGTTTTGACTGTGGTATCTTATGTGCAGCAGTACATTATACAGTAATGCAGAATGGCACCGGCCATAGAGGACTATAAATCCCAACAATACAGAATGGTACCGCTATAGAGGACTACAAATCCCAGCAATACATTATAAAGCAAGGCAAAATAATATTAAGCTACATACTTTGTTGTTCTGGGAGGGCAGCCTGATGTCTCCAGGGTCTTATGTGAGCTGTGGAGGGTCTCAGGTGGGCTGAGGAGGGTTTCAGGTGGTCTGTATGGGGTCTTAGGAGGGCTTTATAGGGTTTAGGAGGGCTGTGCGGGCTCTTAGGTGGCCTGTGTGGGCTCTTAGGTGGCCTGTACGGGCTTAGATGGCCTGTGGGGGGTCTCAGGTGAGCTGTGCAAGGTCTCAGGTGGGCTGTGCAAGGTCTCAGGTGGGCTGTGCAGGGTCTAAGGAGGGCTGTGCGAACTCTTAGGTGGGTTGTGCGGGCTCTTGGTGGGCTGTGCTGGCTCTCAGGTGGCCTGTGCGGGCTCTTAGGTGGCCTGTGGGGGGTCTCAGATGGCCTGTGCGGGCTCTCAGGAGGGCTGTTTAGGGTCTTAGGAGGGCTGTGCAGGCTCTTAGGTTGGCTGTGCAGGGTTCTCTGGTGGGTTGTGCAGGGTTCTCTGGTGGGCTTTGCAGACTTTTGGGTGGGCTGTGCTTGCTCTTAGGTGGGCTATGAGGTGTCTTACCAGGGCTGCGCACGGTCTTAGGTGGGTTGTGCAGGCTCTCAGGTTGGTCTGTGCAGGGTTCTCTGGTGGGTTGTGCAGGGTTCTCCGGTGGGCTTTGCAGGCTTTTGGGTGGGCTTTGCAAGCTCCTAGGTGGGCTGTGCGGGCTCTTAGGTGGCCTGTGGGGGTCTCAGGTGGCCTGTGCGGGGTCTAAGGAGGGCTGTGCGGGCTCTTAGGTGGCCTGTGCGGGCTCTCAGGAGGGCTGTTTAGGGTCTTAGGAGGGCTGTGCAGGCTCTTAGGTTGGCTGTGCAGGGTTCTCTGGTGGGTTGTGCAGGGTTCTCTGGTGGGCTTTGCAGACTTTTGGGTGGGCTGTGCTTGCTCTTAGGTGGGCTATGAGGTGTCTTACCAGGGCTGTGCATGGTCTTAGGTGGGTTGTGCAGGCTCTCAGGTGGGCTGTGCGGGCTCTTGGGTGGGCTGTGCTTGCTCTTAGGTGGGCTGTGCAGGCTCTCAGGTGGGCTGTGTAGGCTCTTAGGTGGGCTGTGCAGGCTCTCAGGTCTGTGTGGGTTCTTAGGTGGGCTGTGCAGGGTCTTAGGAGAGCTGTGCAGGCTCTTAGGTGGGCTGTGCAGGGTCTTAGGAGGGCTGTGTGGGTAGTTAGGAGGGCTATGCACCGTCTCACCAGGGCTGTGCATGATCTTATTTTAGAAGGGCTGTGCACGGTCTTAGGAGGGCTGGGCGGCATCTCACCAGGGCTGTGTGGCGTGTTAGGAGGGTTGTGCGGCGTCTCATCAGGGGTCTGGAGTCGAGAGGTAGGGATACACAGGAAGGAGGAAGGAGCTGTAGTTAATGTGGGCTGGCACTGTAAGCAGCACCATGAGGTCCTCAGCAAGCGGATCTTACAGCAGCGCTTGTGTTGAAAAATGTAAAGCACCACGCTGTTTTTTTTTTATTTTAATGTTTAACACCACAAGTTCATTCAGAATGACATTCGGAAAAGAATTTGGATGCATCCAAAATTTAATTATGAAAAATTTGGATATGTTCGGATTTGTTATTTCTTTCATTTAGAAATTTGGATGCACCCAAATGCCTGAATATGCCTGAATTTGTCCATATTTAAATTCTGAACAAAATTAATCCTACATGTCTACTGAGCATGAGTGGGAGACAAAGTGGATAAGATTGTGGTAGAGAGGGAAGTAGGTAGGAAGTAGGAGTGGGAGCTGATTGTCGACAGGGGGGATAGGGGATACAGCAAAGGGCATATCCACCGAAAGGGAAACAAGGCATTTGTCGCTCCTGAAACAGTGAGGCGAGCTGAGCTGCACAGTATCAGGCAGCCTCGACTGCAGGTAAGAGGAGCACACATGTACAGGCACAGTGACCCTGCAGAGCCCACCATAGATTCTGCACAGCCCACCTGAGAATCTTAGGTGGGTCGTGCAGGATCTGTGGTGGGCTATGCAGGGTTTATGGTGGCTATGCAAGATCTGTGTTGGGCTCTGTGGAGTCTGTGGTGGGCTCTGCAGGGTCTCAGGAGGGCTGTGCAGGATCTGTGGTGAGCTCTGCGCGGTCTCAGGTTAGCGGTGCAGGATCTATGGTAGGCTGTGCAGGGTCCCAGATGGGTTGTGCAGGATCTGTGGTGGGCTCTGCAGGGTCTATGGTGGGCTCTACAGGGTCTATGGTGGGCTCTGCAGGAGCTATGGTGGGTTCTGCAGGAGCTATGGTGGGCTCTGCATAGTCTCAGGTGGGCTCTACAGGATATATGTTCTTTTTAGTACTAGATGGTGTTGTAGTGCAATATTGGTCTCCATGATTATGTATACCTGTCTATGATATACCTGACGTTCTATCTATCTAATCTATCTATCTATCTATCTATCTATCTATCTATCTATCTATCTATCTATCTATCTATCTATCTATCTATCTATCTATCTATATGTTTCCTTCTCTATGCTCTATAATGCTGTATTCAGATGTAATGTCCTTATAAGCAAGTACAACTTAATTCAGCATTCCTCAAGATCTCAGTGCTTTATCTAAACAAATAACCAATAGGTTATGGGCCCAGACACTAAACAGAATACTGGAAGTCAACAACTGCTGGATCCAAGCTACTGAAAGATGCCAGGTAGTTCAGATATGAAGTTTGCAATCGCAAAGCGCAACAATACCAATTACCAGCTATGGAAGTTCAAGCTTGAAATGCTGCTAAGCACAAATGACTTGTGGCAAGTACTGAGTACAGACAGACCCAGTAATGGACCCACAGAGGAATGGGACAAGAGCAACAGGCAAGAAAAAGCAATTATAAATTTGCTAATGGAAGACGACCAGCTCATCCATATCAGAAAAGTAAATACAGCTGAAGGTATGTAGACTACATTAGAGAAACTGCATGAGCGTTCAAACCTAAACAGTATACTATATCTGCTATGCAAGTTATATAAGATGAGGCTAGAAAAAAGCCAGGAAATGCGTGAACATGTGAATGCCATGTGGGAAATCATAGAACAGCTACGTGCAATTGGAGAAGAAATTAAAGATAACCATATGTTAGCATTACTGCTATGCAGCCTTTCAGAGTCATACAGTGCTCTTGTTAATGCTCCAGAAACCAGACCTGTGCAGGAACTAACACTAGAATACACCAAAGGAAAACACCAAAGGAAAAATATGACAGAAGGAAACAAAATATGCACAATGAAAACGATAAAGCCCTTAACCACTTCAAGACCAGGTGTTTAGACCCCCTTCCTGGCCAGGCCATTTTTCAGTATTCAGCGCTGTGGTACTTTTGACTGACGTTTATTCCGTCATGCAATGCTTTACTGAAATGAATTTTATACCATTTTTTGGGGATAGATAGAGCTTTCTTTTGGTGGTATTTAACCACTTGCCGTCCGCTTGTTGTAAAAAAACGGACGGACGGCACTGCAGCATTGGCGGGTTGCCGTCTCCAGACGGCATTTATTTTCTGCTCGCGCACGCCCCCTAGCGGGTACGCATGGGCAGAAAAGACCCGACCAATGCAAACACCCGTTACCGGGTGTTTCACATATAGACGATCGGCAGCTCCATAGCCCGCTGATCGTCTATATGTGCTCGTTTTTTCTGCCCCCCCGACCCCTCACCTTCAATCCCGGGATTCTGACGTTCGCGTCGATATGTAACATGTGCGGCGTAATGGGCGCCATCGTCTTTTTTGCACGTATGCGCCCACGACGCATGTTTGCATGCGTGTATGTATGGGTGGGGACTTTAAAAAATGTTTTTTTTTTTATTCTTTTGTATGTGTAACTTTAAATTATGGGGGGAACTTAAATATTTTTTTTCCTTTTTTTTCCACTAAACTTTATTGCTATCACATATGACTGGTCACCTGAAAAAGGACTGTTCGATCTGAAAAGCCGAGCAGTGAAAGCGAGAGGCACCTACAAGAGAAAGAGCTAAGGCAGCCACAAAGGAAACTGCAGACACATCATGGAGAGCTGCCTTCAAAGTGACTCAGAACAGTATACCACACAGATGGTGTATTGACTAGTGATGAGACCTCCTTCACAGAACTTGATTACAGTGCAAAGTACAAAGTTTTCCTAGCAAACGGGAAAAGTATTACTGCAGTAGGTAACGGTCAAGGATTCTTGAACTGCATCACACCGTCAGGGGACAAGCAGAGTATCCTCGTGAAAAATGTACTGTATGTTCCAGACCTAGAAGGAAGCCTTTTATCAGTGAAAACCCTTGCTAATAATGGCCTCACAGTTCAATTCACAGGTGAGGAATGTACATTCCAAAACAATAAGCAAATCCTCACAGAAGGAAAATTGGATGAACACATATACAGACTCATCACTGCAGATGAACAAGTCAAAACAGCCACTCATAATCCACACAACAAATGTATCCACCTATTGCAGACGACTAGGACAGCGAAACCCAGAAGCCATAAAAGACATTATAAAGAGAGGCTTATCAGAAGATATAACCGTACTGCCCTGCCAAATGCTCATGACATGCAAATGCTGAATGGAAGCAAAGGCCACACGTACCCTACTTCCACAGGACCACTCAAAGAAAGAAAAATTGCACTCCTATAGAAATGGCAGATGTATGCTGTTAGATGCCAACCTACCCAAGAAATACTGGGGAGAAGCAGTCATGACTGCAACATACCTACAGAACAGACTATCTTCAAAAACTGTTCAATGCACCCCATTTAAAATGTGTCACGGATCGAAGCCTAGCCCACGGCACATTAGAGTGTTTGGATGTGCAGCTTACATCTATATTCCAAAAGAGAAACAATCCAAGTTGGAGAACACAGTTATTGAAGGTATACTGGTGGGCTGAACAAAGTAAGGGATAGAGAATCCTAAACTCAAAGACTGACAAAGTGACAATAAGTCGCAGCATTTGTTTTGATGAGAGCCCATCAATAGAAACAATGATCCCAGGAAGTTGTGAAGTGAATTCGCCCAGTTAACCAGCAAAGGAAGCTGAGCAAAATAAAGCTGCACGGGAATAAGAACAAGAGGTGGAACTCACAATGGATAAGTCAAGTTCCATGTTAAATTCTGCTGAACAACCTGAAATTAGAAGATCCACTCAAGTAACAAAAAGGAATACCACCCTGCCAGCTGTCATATACTGCTAAGACACATAACATAATCGAACCAACATTGTGGAAACAAATAAAAAAATTACCGAAACGCAAAGCCAATCAATGAAGAAAAGCAACAGAAGAAGAAATAAAATCACTCCAAGAAAATAAAACCTGGACACTCAAGAGCAAGCCATTATTGACATGCAATATTGATCATCAGAAGAAATGACTGTGGGTGCACTCTCCAAGCAATTGCCAAAGGATCGTCACAGTTTCCTTCGAGAGAAGCTAAACATCATATAGCAAAGCATATGCTCTTTACAAGGGATGTTGGAGATGCAGCAGCATACTGATTGCTTTGCTGACTGTTACGATGTCTTTTGAGCACTAGATGGCGCTGTTGTGCAATATTGGTCTCTATGCTTTACACATAACCAATGGCGGGAGGGGGGAGAGAAAATAAGATAAAAAATCTGGTGGTAGGTAATATTTATAGTGCAAGTAACTCCTATGCAGGAATTTGAGTTGTAATTGTTGCATACCTGTTATCTTCTATGTCATGGATATTCTCCTTCCATTTGTGAACCGGGGGGTCAGTTTGGGGGGCATTAGAACAAGCCATTCTTGGGTAGAGTGAAGAGTGATTTGTCAATCTAATCTGTAATCAGAAAATTTTCAATGACAATAAACTTATTGCAGGACAATTACATGGGTCAGATGGTGGAAGCCCCAACTTAAAAAAAATGCTCTGTTGGAGTTAATAATTTCAAATAACAATCTGGGCTTAATAGTAATAATAATGTAATTACATTAAGTTACAGGAAAGAGATGCATGTTGGTATGGCAAGAACCAATGCTACATTTTAAAAGGCTAACTTCTATCCTCTCTATCACTTGTAACCAACTTCCCATGTTCTTCTTTTATGGGACCTATGTGTTTTGTACTTTTACTATTAATATATTATGGAAGAGGTTTTGTGCATTGTCCTCAGAGAGCTCAGCTATCTATTAGCCAGACTGTTTGTTTCGAATTTTGAAGGACACCTTACTGACTGGAATGGCATAAAGCAAATGTCATACCAAAAGTAAAAAAAATGGTCCCTGTTTGGGAGTGTCTCCTCTGGGTGAATCTGTGAAAGAAGAAAATTTGGGGGTCCTTGTCACAGACATGGCAACAGCATGCATTCTCAATCTACCGTTAACAAAGCTAGTTGTATTAAAAAGGGCATTTTAAAGAGATAAATCGATAGTTCTTCCCCTTTTTAAAACACTGGTTCAGCTTCAACTGGAATATGCAGCACAATTTTGGTTATCAATCCACAGGAAGGATGTCTTTGAACTAGAAAATGTTCAGAGAAGGGCAACAAAATTAATAATGGGATTGAAGGATGAATAATGAGGAGCAATTCCAAAGATTACATTTATTCACTCTAGAGGATAGGCACTTTAGGGAGCATCTGATCACAATGATCCATAGGAGATTGATTTAGGCATTTATCTGATCACCAGGAATGTTTCTTCTTTTACCTTCTTACAGCAAATTGGTATATGCTTGTAGGTTTTTTTTTGCCTTCCTCTGGATCAAAATACATAAAACACTCTCACTCCCTTCATCCCTCTGCCTTGTCAATGCACCAGGTGAAAAATGGGTAAAATGCACACTTAGTATCCGAAGCATCTTCTTATTCTTCTTTAACATTTTTGGCATTTTCCTGTTTAATTTGTCTCTTTTGCCAATTCTGCAGTTTGCCTTTAAGTGACCTTTCTTTTTGCACACAACACATTAATAGAGGAATTTATCAAAACTGGAGCACACAAAATCTGGAGCAGCTTTGCATGGTAACCAATCAGCATCTAGCTTTAATTTTCATAGCTTTACTGAACAAACTGAATAGAGAAGCTGATTGGTTGCCATCGGCAACTGTTCCAGATTTCGTCTGCTCCCGTTTCGATAAATCTCCCCCTATGTGTTTCACGCTGCTTATGCTATAATTACAGTCATTGGTTTACCGGACTGGGATGACCAGGCTGGAATTAGTTACTTTATCTCTTGCTGAGCTTGTGCACTGAGCTGCACATGCAGGCAGATGAGGCAGGCAGGCAGGAACAATTATGACAGAAGACATACTGTCAGCATTTTTTGTTAAATTACTTTACTTACACTTTAAGACATGACTGAAAAATTCTCACCGAGATCTATTAGGAGTCAGCAGACTACAGCTGGTCACCATGGCAATCTTATTTTACTAATATATTTACACAAATTTACAAAGTGAAGGGTTTGTGTGTGTGTAAATATATATATAAAACACAGACATAGACAAATCCTGGTGCCATTTCCCTTTTTTTTCTTTTTGTTTTGATTATTATTATTATTATTTTTTTTTTTTTACAATGCAACACAGACAATTCTGATCCATACTTTCAGTATAGATAAGTGAAAATACTGGCAGTGAGAATACACATATATGAGTCTCCTTGGAAATTGGATGCAAAGTGGTCTTGAGGTTTTAAAGGAGAACTATGAGGTGAGTGCTTTTCACTCACCTCATAGTTCTAGCCGACCTGTGACAATGAGACTGTCACAAGTCGGCTCAGTAGATCGGGAGGTGAGCGAACACATACCGGGTTCGCTCACCTCTCGATCCTGTCACGGCTCTCTGCCGTGACAGGGGGAGGGGCTGGATTCCCCTCTCCCCGCTCCGATCTGCCAGCGCTGACTGGCGGAACGGACGGGGGAGGGGGCGGGTACAGCTGGCTCTGCCTCTAGATAGGCAGAGCCAGCTGTCACTCACGCAGCTGGGCGGATCCCGTCATCTAAGTCGGGATCCGCTCCGGCTGCGGCGCTTCAGTATACTGCGAGCTGTAGCTTGCAGTATACTGAGCTTAGGGTAACGGGAGGACGCTAGGGGGAAAAACTGACCCCATAGTTCTCCTTTAACTTGCAATATCATGTTATTTTAAATAATTATTTACAAATAAATAATACATTATTTTTTGCACAGTTTGCCATGTGTACAAGAAAACTGCATATAAATTACCAGGGGGGTTATTCACAAAGCTGCCGAAGGCAGCCGAGTGAATTACCCAGCCGAAGTGAAGTTAGCTGAGCTACGTTTGGCTATTTACTCCAGCTGAGTATGGCTGATTTCAGCCGTTTCGGCTGAAATCAGCCGTACTTCGGCTGTACTTTGGCCGTACTTCGGCCAGGGGGGTTATTCACAAAGCTGCCGAAGGCAGCCGAGTGAATTACCCAGCCGAAGTGAAGTTAGCTGAGCTACGTTTGGCTATTTACTCCAGCTGAGTATGGCTGATTTCAGCCGTTTCGGCTGAAATCAGCCGTACTTCGGCTGTACTTTGGCCGTACTTCGGCTGTACGGGCTGTACTTCGGCCGTACTTCGGCTGTACAGCAGCCCTTCGTTTCGACTGAAGAATCAGCCGAAGCTACGGCTGGATCCTTCGGCTCCTATGTGAATAACCCTGTCAGATTGTCATCTGGGAGATTTCTTTTGCCACCATGTCGACCTGGCAACTAGGAATTGTCCAGCCCTGCCCTAAAGCAATTTGATACTCTGTGTATATGGTGGTACTATTATAATGATGTTATTACGATTTATATATTATATCAGGCTGTAAGGGACGTACCCTGGTGAGGTCTGGTGCCGCAGTCCGTCGCGGGCCTGTGCGGGCACATCGCGTTCCTTCTTCCTCGGGTCGCCCACGTCAGGTGATGGCCTCTGGTGGCAGTACCCGTGATCGTGCTGCGCAGGCGCGTTGCGGATCGCCGGGGTCTCTCTCTCTGCCCGGCTCTACGTCCTGCACAGGTGCGCCCTGTAACTCCGCCCCCTCTAGAGCGAGCACTCGGCTTAAAGCCGCCGCTCGTTAGTTGATCGGCGTCCCACTATTGATGTAGCAGGACGCTGATCAACTCAGCGCTCCATTCGCTCCTCTGGACTAACGAGTCAACTACTGAGACTCCGGATGCATATCCAGCAGTAACGCAAGTACCCTGGGCTATAGCACACAATAGCACCAGGTCTCCTCATTGACTAGACTGGAAGACTGTGTCATAGGTCTACTGTGCTGTCTACTGTGCTATAATCTGCTGTGAATACTTATCATTGCTGGTTTAATAACCACTGCCCTGCATACTCATCATTGCTTGTTTAATTATCACTGCTGTGCATACTCATCATTAGCTGTGTTATTCATCACTGCTGTGTAAAGGTGGCCATACACTGTACAACCATCGCAAGACCTTAGTCTTGCGATGGTTGTAAAGTGATTAAAAAAACGTATGATCTGCCCATCTTGGACAGGCAGATCGCACTCTCGATCATCGCAAGGGCTTCCGATGACCGCAATGCTGAACGGGCAGTGTGCGCGAGCGCACACCGGCCCATTCGGCATTTGTCTCCCGAGCACTGTTCAAACCAGCCGAAAATCGTACGATTCTCGGCTGGTTTTCTAACATGCTCCTTAGACAAAAGACGTGCGACCGCACAGTAGAAACGGTCGCACATCTTCGTTCACACTGTTCGATTCTCGTACGATCGCGGGATTTCCCGCGATTCTCGTACGAGAATCGAGCAGTGTATGGGCACCTTTAATCAGCACCATTGTAAATACTCATCGCTACTGGGGCGAACCCTTACGGGCTGTGCATAGACACCCATTGTGTGCACTTCAGACTCATTCACGTACCTGAGCTTGACCCCCCTACTCGGTGGTAACCAAGCCCTTCACACCCTAGCGGGAAATGATGTGAAGCAGCTCCCTCTCAGCCTCTACCAAAAACGGGGCAAGTGAGGTGCAGCTGCTGCTCTGATACCCGTACCCTTAAAACCACAGTTGAGATCCATATAGTATTAGCCCCAGTCCGGGACGATCATTACACAGGCATCCCAACCTGAAAAAAATCAATTTCAGGGAGGTGCCCTCCTCATTTGCAGGGAAGGGGGGGGGCATGGGGGAGAGAGCACCTCCCCAAAATGATGACTAATGCTTCCCTTGCTATCTGCTGTTTTTTTATTTTTTTATTTTGACAGCTCCTGCAGTCAGAATAAAATATACAACAAAAAAAACAACAGACAGCATGGGAATAAATAGCTAGATTGCTATTGGCTATTTTAATTTGCAATAGCCAATAGCAGTCTGGCTATTGCACCCACCCACTGCTGCTGTCGATCAGCAGAGGAGGACCTGATGGGGAACTTCAGGCCCCCCTCTGCCGATTGACAGCAGCAGATGGTGGGTGCAATAGCCAGCCTGCTATTGGCTATTGCAAATTGAAATAGCCAATAGCAATCTAGATATTAATTTCAATGCTGTCTTTCTTTTTTTTACTCTGACAGCCGTCCCCCTGATGTAAAAAAAAACAACAACAAAAAAAACAGACAGCAGGGAAAGGTTTACTCTGCTAGATAAAGCAGAGTAAACATTACCGGGATAAAATGTTTCTCTCCCGGGAGTCCGGGAGCTGCTATCCTATAGCGGGAGACTCCTGGAAAGTCCGGGAGAGTTGAGATGTCTGTGATATATTATACTAGTATAAATATTAATAGCCATATTTTGCATTTAAACACACATCCACATACATATAAAACAGGTTAGGGATTTATGTGCATCTCGTACCCCCACGTATCATATTTTCTCCTGTATGTTATTCTCATATGGGGTTGTTTTTGCTAAGTTCACAAGTAACAAGTGTGCCAATGGTCACTTACTCATCTCTAGAGACGCCCAATCGCTTGTAGTAGCTGCAGGTATGTGCAGCATGTATATTACATCACTTCCGCATTCAGTGGCAACAGATGCCGATGAGAAGCTAGTGAAGCAGCTCTCTGTTTCATCAGCTTCACTGGGGGTCCCTAGGTGACATTAGGGGTCTTGGAGACACTTCAT
>NW_017308465.1:20459-23918 GCF_000935625.1 Nanorana parkeri | reverse complement strand
TTCTGGAGCCCCTTCCTGTGCATTCGCCCCCCCCCCCACATACCCAAACATTCCTTGGGTGCGCCTATATGCGTAAACGACGATTGGGCCCATTACACCGCACATGTTACATATCGCCGCAAACGTCGGAATGAGAGCAATACTTTTAGGGCCAATAATTACTGATAACACTAAACTGATGAGCAGTAAAAGCGTTTAAAGCGTCGCCTAAGGCCAATTTTGGGTGTGGTCGTTTTCTGTGATTTCGTGGGCGCAATTTTACGACTTGACATGTTTGGTGTCTATTTACCCGACATGACCCCGAATTTTATATTTTACCAAAAAAAAAATGTTTCATAACATTTCATAGGGGAACAGGGTTTTTTTTCAAAATTTAAGGGTACTTTTTTTTGTTATATAGTAAAAAATTAAGAACCCAGTGGTGATTAAATATCACCAAAAGAAAGCTCTATCTGTCCCCCCCAAAAATGGTATAAAATTAGTTTCAGTACAGCATTGCATGACTGAATAAACGTCAGTCAAAATACTGCAGAGCTGAATACTGAAAAATGGCCTGGCCAGGAAGGGGGTTTAACACCCCGGTCTTCAAGTGGTTAAAAACACTTTGGGGTAAGATATGGCAGTCCAGAGGCCTCTTTCATATTAGGGATTTACTGGATAGGGTCACCAATAAGATAATGCCCTTTGCACAACTCAGAGAGATACATGATCTCCCCCCCCGCGCTTTTTACCCATATCTACAAATTCGACATTTTGCTCTATCACTTGTAAAAACACGATCCTTCCCCCCACGCACTCCATTTGAGGCACAATGTTTGGCGCCCCACTCCTCCAGGGGTGTGATTTCCTTCCTATATAGCACGCTTAATGAAGATCCTGGGCAGGCAGAAGTAAACCTACCTTATATGCAGAGATGGGAAGATGCTCTGGCAACCACAATCACACCCCAGCAATGGGAACGAATATGGAGGATGGCAGCAAAGTCCTCAATCTGCTCGGTTTACAGAGAAAACCAATATAAAATAATGTACCATTGGTACCATACACCGGACTTTCTCCATACACTTAACCCAAAGCTATCCCCAAATTGCTGGAGATGTGATGGTTCTAGAGGCACCCTGTTCCACATCTTCTGGACATGCCCTAGCATTCAACCCTATTGGGAGGAGGTCAGGCGCATGTTGGTACAGATAGTGGGCCAACCACTCTCGGACCATCCTATACACTACCTCTTGGGACTGCCCTTTCCAGACCTCTCAAAGGCTAATAGGAAATTGATAGCACATATCCTCACGGCTGCCCGCTGTCTCATTTCACTGCAATGGAAAAGAAAGCTCCCTCCATCTAAACTAGATCTATTCGCCAGAATCAAAGACGTACAGGTAATGGAATACCTGACAGCACGATTAAATAACGCAGTTGAGGCCCATAAAGGGATATGGAGACAGTGGGATGCCTATGAGGTGAGCTTGAGCTGAAGGGTTTGAGAGGAGTAGACGAAGGGGGGACATGGACCCGGATAGAAGGAGATGCGTGGATCAAACCTGGAGACGAACCCTGGTATGGGTTGCTTATGAAGTCCATACAAATTGCTGACCTGGAAGATACTTACTTACCTACATTCACTCTCTTTTCTTTTCTTTTTTCTCTGCTATGTTTTAGAAATTTTATAAAGATGTTTGGTTAATTGTTTAGGCATCATAACTGAAAGGAATGTGCCAGATAGCACGGTTTAGATAAGAACAGCTAGTACGAAATGTTATTTGCTGTATAAGTACGATATACCATAGGGTAGATTGGCAGATGGGAATATCCTACCTTCTACGCTTTACTAGAACAATAAAACAAAGTATGTATAACTGTCTCTAGCTAAATGTCGACTGCGCTGGATACCTCAAATGATATAGAAAATACAAAACTTACGACATGTAACCTTCAAAATAAAAATTGTCAATTTAAAAAAAAACAAAACACTTTGGGGGGAATTTATCAAAACTGGAGCAGACAAAATCTGGAGCAGTTGCCCATGGCAACCAAGCAGCATCTCTCTTCAGTTTGCTCAGTTAAGATTTGAAAATGAGACAGATACAAAGAACAACCCCTTGCCATGACCTTAAAGTTATTTCTATCTTTGCAGCCCAAACTGTTATAACAGCTACTTTTATATCAATGTGTTCCCATTCACACAGCATAACTTCGAAAATATTTCAAAATTGCTGCATGCCTTTTTTCATGCTCATTTTTGAAAACACCAAACTGAAAAAAATCGAGCTTAGCTATCTCTTTCTATGTAATGTTTATAAGGGGGCTGTACTGTGCTGGCAGATTAAAATGATCTGTTGTAAACTGGATACATACACTATCTGTTCTACTAAAGGGTTAAAGATATCAAGGCTTCAGTTCTGCACTGTATGTTAATGCATATTTAGTCCAATCTGTCCCTAAAGTGTCCTTAAACTGACACTAAATTCAGGAGTTAAATCCTAAAAATGCATTTAAGTACCCTAACTATTAACAGTACTGCACCTCATTTGTGTATTCTCCAGCTGTGGATCCTCAAATCATCTCTGAATTGGTGCTGACACAGTCCTTTCTTTTGGTGGGAGGCTACTTTTGTTCCCCATGGTCCCTGTGTGTGTTGTAAAGTAGCCACTGCTCTAAGCTCAGTCATGTGATGGACTACAATCTCAATACAAAATATAGCTGCAAGCAGCAATAATGAGGCCACCTTAAATTAATAGTAAAAGGTAGCCTTGACTGATGGAAGCATGGCCTAACAAGTAGGCTTCTATGTATATGTAAAGTAGCTCCTACGTGATTGGCTATGATCCTATGGTGTGAGCAGGCAGAGTCATTTTACTGTACAGGACTGTAGCAGCAGACAGTTTTCGGAAACCAGTAATGGACTCTGGACACAGACTTCAGGAAAAAAATCTCTTTTTATTTGCTAGCGAGGGCTTAGGGGACTCATGTCTCCAAAGCTAAGCCCCGCGTGAAGGGCAGTCACAGCTTATATTTTAACAATTGCGTCACAATACATATTTCCTTTACACATATGTTTCCTTATACAGCTCTAAGCCAATTAGCAAGCATCATTTGCAATTTTACTATATATGGATAGCATCACCTATCAGGGGCGGACTGGGCCGGGGGGCAGGGTGGCAATTGCACCCCGGGCCTCTCTGCTGCCTTTAAAAACGGCCGCTGCCCTTGGCCGTCAGGGGGCCCGTCACTGGCCCCCGCTAAAAGAATCCTCCGGCCGCCGGTGCAGTTGCTCACTCCCCCGCCACTTACAGAGTACATAGCCGCTGCAGATGCGGCTCTGTAGTCTGTACTCGGCGGCCGCTCGCTCCTCAAGGTTGACCTATGGAGGCCCCCGCGGGCGGCCCTCTACAATGCCTGATTAGATTTAGCCAGCCCGGATCGCATCAGTATGTGATCCGGGATGGCTGGATC
Source organism: Nanorana parkeri (assembly GCF_000935625.1). NCBI lineage: Eukaryota > Metazoa > Chordata > Amphibia > Anura > Dicroglossidae > Nanorana > Nanorana parkeri. The sequence goes on along the minus strand of NW_017308465.1, from coordinate 20,462 downwards.
AGG
>NW_017308465.1:5439-19943 GCF_000935625.1 Nanorana parkeri | reverse complement strand
GCAATCTCTGACCATCTCCTGTTCCATGTCTGCAATCTCTGACCATCTCCTGTTCCATGTCTGCAATCTCTGACCATCTCCTGTTCCATGTCTGCAATCTCTGACCATCTCCTGTTCCATGTCTGCAATCTCTGACCATCTCCTGTTCCATGTCTGCAATCTCTGACCATCTCCTGTTCCATGTCTGCAATCTCTGACCAACTCCTGCTCCATTTGTACCATCTTTGACCATCTCCTGCTCCATGTGTGCAATCTCTAACCATCTCAGGTTTCATGTCTGTACATCTCCTGTTCCATGTCTGCCATCACTGACCATCTCCCGTTGCATGTCTGCAGTCTCTGACAGCTTTCTGTACCACCAACTATGGAGTAATACAACAAATCCCAACAATACATTATACAGCAGAATGCAGAATACCGCCAGCTATACTGTCCTATTGCTGGAGGTATTCTGCATTGTGCTGTATAATGTATTATTGCTGTGATTTGTAGTCCTCTATAGCCGGTGCCATTCTGCATTGATTGCTGTATAATTTTTCACTTTCCATTTCACTATATTGCACACCACACTTTTTTTTTTCTTCCACCGCTCCAAGCTTGCTCCTGTGATGGACTACAATCTCAATACAAACTAGTAGTCCATCACTGGAGCCATTTTTTAAATCCCGATTAACCGGTTAATTGAACTTAATAATTGGCTAACTAATCGATTTTGAAAATAATCGTTAGCTGCAGCTCTAGATAAATGGTCACCCTACACCAGGGATCCCCCACTAACCACCAGGGAGCCTCCACTGGCCACCACAGAGCCCCTCTATCTGACTCATCTCGACACAAACCTCCGTTATGCACTGTTCAACAGGAAGAGATGGGTGGTGACCTAGTTATGTGAGTTGGTGAAACTCTGAGGACTTAGCTACAAAAGCCACTTTGTCAAGTGTAGCCATTTTGGTTGCTGCCCCTTTGATGCTATCGCAGCGAAAGCTTTAGCGAGACAAAGCATCATCAATGGACTGCTAAGATCAGGGGGCACCCCAGGGCGCAGGAGGGACCAATGAAGTCCTAGTTAATCCCGGGGGACCAATGGTTGATACTTCCACATGGCCATTACATGGGCTGCAGGCTTTCTTTGTACAGTGTCCTCAATAAAACCCCAGATCATTCTAGTCCCAAGAGGTATCAGACAAGGGAGGAAAATACAGGCTGTCAGTATTGCCATAACTACTCCCAACATGGCCTTCATCCCATTCATATTTGGAAACCAATACCCAAACCAGCCGTCAGCATTAAAGCCATCTCATGTCTGTACTGGTACATGAGCTAACTTCCTCATTCTGTCAGTGATTTCCTCTATCGCTTTTCCGTTGTCATCTATCTGTAGACAGCAGTTGCTTAAGTTGAACTTCCCACAAACACCTCCCTTGGCACCTAGCAGATAATCTAATACAAGCCCGTTCTGGTAAATAGCAGTACACATCTTAGTTCCTTGTTTTGCAACCAAGTTAAAAGCATTTGCAGATTCATTGGTAATAATTTCTAACACAGCCTGTAGCCTGATAATTCGATTAAGTATATAGACAGGAATTCTGTAGCCATAAGACCCATCCTCCGCCAGGTGGCGGGATAATAATACTGAACAATACGCTGGGTGGGCATTCATTATCCCTCCAACTCCCTATCTGTAGTTCAGATGCCCTTTTTTTCCTCTGCAACTCTTCATACACAGGGACTCCCAAGTGGTCTCCACTTCTAAGGGGGAGTGTTTAGGTTAATGGCGGAGCACACATCAAAAATCAGGCTCATTGTTGCTTTGGGATTAGTTATCAGGGTGCGGTTTATCAGCTTGCCTGTGGAGCTAAATCTCCGGACGGTTAACCAAGTTTTGGCGGGCTCATGGGTGGGATCATAACAGGTTACCTGGTTCCCTACGGTACACATTGAATAAGCGGTTTTATTATTCCAATTACGGTACTAATTACCGTGCCTTCACATTGAGAATGAGAATGCCATAACAGAATTTGAGTGGTTATGGACCCTACTCTAGTGGTTTTGATACACGGGTCACAGGAATTGCCCTCCCCCTATGGGTCTGGCCAGAGTCATTACTATGGCTACCAGTAACTTTATTAAGACACTTCTAATAGGCATCATATCCGTTAATATTCCCAGCTTTGGCTGTGCGTTGACCAGTCAGCTTCCAGGTTACATAGTTATATAGTATTTGAGGTTGAATAAAGACATAAGTCCATCAAGTCCATCCTATTGCGTGTATGAGCTGGTGTGTGCGTGTGATTTTGCTCTTAGGAGTACTTGTACCCCTGTATGTTACGGTCTCCAAGGAACTCGTCCAGGAGTTTCTTGAATGATTCCACACTCTTAGCTGAAATCACTTCCTGCGGCAGTGAGTTCTAGACCTTAACCGCTCTAACTGTGAAGAACCCCTTGCGCCCCGTGTGTTGACATTTTCTTCCCACCAATTTTTGGTGGTGTCTTCTGGTCTTTGTTACAGAGCTAACCGTAAAGAGTCTGTTAATAATGTTGGTGTCACCCTTGAACAGTTTATACAAGAAAATCATGTCCCCCATTATCTCCTAACCTCCAAAGAGAACATATTTAATTTTAACAACCTTGTTTCATAGTTCAGGTCCTCGACCCCTTAATGAGTTAGGTTGCCCTCCGCTGGACTTTTTCCAGCTCAAGAATATCTTTTCTGAGTATTGGTGACCAAAACTGGACCGCATACTCCAGATGTGGCCGAACCAGTGATCTGTAAAGTGGCAAAATTATAGACTTGCCCCTTCAATACATTCCCTTTCTAATGCAAGACAGGACTCTACTTGCTTTGTTTACAGCAGCCTGGCACTGCGAGCTGTTCTTCAATCTGCGGTCTATAATGACCCCCAAATCCTTCTCCGTTTCCGACTTCCCTAGTGGCACACCCATAAGTGTATAGTCCATTTGCCTATTTTTAACTCCAAAGTGTATTACCTTGCATTTATCGACATTGAACTTCATCTGCCATACAGTTGCCCACTCCCCAATTTTGTCCAGGTCCTCCTGTAATGTTACAATGTCTAAATCCGTGTCTATTACCCTCCCAATTTTCATATCATCAGCAAACACTGAGACATAGAAGTTTTCAATTATGCAGCACCAACACAGAATAAATCAGACCTGCTAAACCCCTGAGGACGTCGATTAAAGACGAAACACGTAGGGGCGGGCCTAACCTCACACTACACCAGATACAGGATTTCGTAGAATATACTATTTGCCGATCGGAACATTTTCTTTTAATTTTTTGGGTTTTTGCCTGTGGATTTCGTTGCCTTAGTCCTATTTTATTCGAATAAAATCCTTTTTGAAACTTCTACACTATGAGAGGTTCTTTTCTTATATGATTCCGAAGACAAACCATTTTCCGGTTACAGACCGCTGAAAGTTACAGCGAGGACGCCACAAGTTCAGGAGAATCCCTTTCTTTAAAAGCTCTTCAGGCTGCTTACCACAGCCACTACATTTTGGTGAGTATATACCCTGAGGGGATTTGCACGGGATTTGCACGGCATTTGCCTGCATCCCAAACAAACATCATGGAACTGTTCCCTGAATTTACAATTTGCCCACGCTTGGAACACTATATTGTTATTCACGGTGTTTGAAAGAAAAAAAGAAATACACAACACACGTTGGACTTTTCACTTTGTTTTTATGATATAGTTTCACATTCATATGATTTTGTACCTGGGGGCACGCCACTCATGACTTCAGCCCAGTCTGAAAAGGTGCCATTTATCGATACTCTTTGTACACGTTTCTTTAGCCAGTTTTCTATCCACGTGCACACTCTTTCATCTATGCCCATAGCCCTTAGCTTGTATAACAAGTGTTTATGTGGTACCGTATCAAATGCTTTGGAAAAGTCCAGATATACTACGTCCACCAGCCTCCCTCCATCCAGATCTTTACTTATCTCTTCGTAAAAGGTTAGCAGGTCGGTCTGGCAAGAACGATCCTTCCTAAATCCATGCTGGTTATCAGTTATTATGCCACTAGACACTAAGTAGTCTTAATAATTCCCTTCAAAAGTTTGCATACTATGGATGTCAGACTAACTGGTCTATAGTTCCCCGGTAGGCATTTTGACCCTTTTTTTTTTAAATATAGGTACCACATTAGCCCTTCGCCAGTCGCTTGGCACTCTACCAGCCATTATGGATTCCTTAAAAATGAGGAACAATGGTCTTGTTATTACCTGGCTGAGTTCTTTGAGTACCTTGGGATGTAGATTATCAGGTCCTAATGCTTTATTTGCATTACGTAGTTTAAGCCTATGCTGTATCCCAGTTTCCTGTTAGATTTTGTGTTTTATCATGTACATTAAACCCGTCTTTTTCCTTGGTGAATACAGACGAGAAAAAAGTATTTAGTGCCTCGGCCCACTCCCTGTCGTTTGTGACCAGCCTCCCATTTTCGTCCTTTATGGGGCCTATCTGTTCCTTTCTCCCCTTTTTACTGTTTATGTATTGATAAAAAAATTTGGGGTTCCTTTTACTAACTGTGGCGATATACTTCTCACATTCAATTTTAGCTGCCCGGACTACTAGTTTACATTTTTTATTACATTCTTTGTAGTTTTGTAATGCCAATACTGTCCCCTCTGTTTTATACTTAGTAAATGCCACTTTCTTTTCCTTAATGTGTTGTTTTACTGTTTTATTTAGCCATATAGGCTTCGTTTTTTATCTTTTACTTTTGTTACCCAACGGTATACACTTGGTAATAGCATTTTTTAATTTGTTCTTGACACAGTCCCACTTCTGGTCAAAGTTTAGTTTATGGAATAAGTTTTCCCATTTGATTTCACCCACTATATTGCGTAGTTTATCAAAGTTAGCCTTCCTGAAGCTTAGGCTTCTCGTCATCAGTGAAGTACTCAACATCTGGCTTTCCCAAGGGGCTATCTTTTAAGTCTGGCTGACTTGCGTAGACTTCATACATTACCTGGAGGCAGTCATGTGCTAGAAGTTCTTGTGAGGTGGGAAGCAGAGTTTAGGTTTAGGGTATTGACAGTCTCTAAATGGATCCGAGGATTTTCACACAGCATGGCTTGGTATTTGGCCGTCCGGCTGTTAGTGAACCAGTTATTTCCTTTGTATTCCATCAGGGTCTGTACCTGGTGTGGGACTTGGACATACATCTCCTGACCCAGTGACAACTTGTCAGCTTTGGCCATCAAGAGGGCTGTTGCTGCAATTGCCCGCAGGCAAGGTGGCCAACCTTGACCTACAGGGTCCAGTTGTTTTGAAAGGTACGCCACAGGGCGTTGCCATGATCCCAAGTACTGTGCCAAGACTCCCACTGCTATTCCCCGCTTTTCATTGACATACAAATAAAAGGATTTCTGATTGTCTGGTAGGCCCAGAGCGGGGGCACGCATTAAGGAAGTCTAAATGTCTTGGAAGGCTTGGTCTTGTTGTTCCTCCCTTAAAAATGTCTCTCTCCCCCCTTTGTGGATTCATACAGGGGCCTGGCTTTGGTGGCAAAGTCTGGTATCCAAATCCGGCAGAATCCTGCTGCTCCCAGGAACTCACGCACTTGGCGTCTGGTGGTTGGGGTGGGGATCTGGCAAACAGCTTCCTTCCTGCCCTTTCCCAACTGTCTCTGGCCTTGTGAGGCGCATAGGGGCGGCAGCGCTGTCCTTGTGAGGAAGTTGCGGGCGCCGGGCGGTAAGTTGCCCTCTCTACAAGCAGGACTAAATGTAGTGTGAGGGAAGCCGATTGTTCGTTTACATGTGATCTCTGCAATCGCCGAGATCACATGTAAAAAGTCTGCAGCCGGCCGGTCCGTCCTACCCTCCCCCCTGCACTTACCTCTCTCCTCGCGCTGCCTCCGTCCTCTACCGCCGAGTCTCTCCTCACTGCAGTGAGCAGAGCGGCAGGGTTCAAAGTAACCCTGCCGCTCCGTGTACACAGTGAGAGGGGAGAGCTGTGCTCTTCCTCTCTCACCTGTCACAGGAGTTCTAGCACAGTGCTGTGCTAGAACTCCTGTATTGGAGGTGACAGGGTCAATAAAGAGAACCTGTCACCTCCAATTGCTATCACACAGGGGATTGTTTTCTCCTGTGTGATAGCAATACTGGTACATGAGCTAACTTCCTCATTCTGTCAGTGATTTCCTCTATCGCTTTTCCGTTGTCATCTATCTGTAGACAGCAGTTGCTTAAGTTGAACTTCCCACAAACACCTCCCTTGGCACCTAGCAGATAATCTAATACAAGCCCGTTCTGGTAAATAGCAGTACACATCTTAGTTCCTTGTTTTGCAACCAAGTTAAAAGCATTTGCAGATTCATTGGTAATAATTTCTAACACAGCCTGTAGCCTGATAATTCGATTAAGTATATAGACAGGAATTCTGTAGCCATAAGACCCATCCTCCGCCAGGTGGCGGGATAATAATACTGAACAATACGCTGGGTGGGCATTCATTATCCCTCCAACTCCCTATCTGTAGTTCAGATGCCCTTTTTTTCCTCTGCAACTCTTCATACACAGGGACTCCCAAGTGGTCTCCACTTCTAAGGGGGAGTGTTTAGGTTAATGGCGGAGCACACATCAAAAATCAGGCTCATTGTTGCTTTGGGATTAGTTATCAGGGTGCGGTTTATCAGCTTGCCTGTGGAGCTAAATCTCCGGACGGTTAACCAAGTTTTGGCGGGCTCATGGGTGGGATCATAACAGGTTACCTGGTTCCCTACGGTACACATTGAATAAGCGGTTTTATTATTCCAATTACGGTACTAATTACCGTGCCTTCACATTGAGAATGAGAATGCCATAACAGAATTTGAGTGGTTATGGACCCTACTCTAGTGGTTTTGATACACGGGTCACAGGAATTGCACTGCCCCCTTATGGGTCTGGCCAGAGTCATTACTATGGCTACCAGTAACTTTATTAAGACACTTCTAATAGGCATCATATCCGTTAATATTCCCAGCTTTGGCTGTGCGTTGACCAGTCAGCTTCCAGGTTACATAGTTATATAGTATTTGAGGTTGAATAAAGACATAAGTCCATCAAGTCCATCCTATTGCGTGTATGAGCTGGTGTGTGCGTGTGATTTTGCTCTTAGGAGTACTTGTACCCCTGTATGTTACGGTCTCCAAGGAACTCGTCCAGGAGTTTCTTGAATGATTCCACACTCTTAGCTGAAATCACTTCCTGCGGCAGTGAGTTCTAGACCTTAACCGCTCTAACTGTGAAGAACCCCTTGCGCCCCGTGTGTTGACATTTTCTTCCCACCAATTTTTGGTGGTGTCTTCTGGTCTTTGTTACAGAGCTAACCGTAAAGAGTCTGTTAATAATGTTGGTGTCACCCTTGAACAGTTTATACAAGAAAATCATGTCCCCCATTATCTCCTAACCTCCAAAGAGAACATATTTAATTTTAACAACCTTGTTTCATAGTTCAGGTCCTCGACCCCTTAATTAGTTTGGTTGCCCTCCGCTGGACTTTTTCCAGCTCAAGAATATCTTTTCTGAGTATTGGTGACCAAAACTGGACCGCATACTCCAGATGTGGCCGAACCAGTGATCTGTAAAGTGGCAAAATTATAGACTTGCCCCTTCAATACATTCCCTTTCTAATGCAAGACAGGACTCTACTTGCTTTGTTTACAGCAGCCTGGCACTGCGAGCTGTTCTTCAATCTGCGGTCTATAATGACCCCCAAATCCTTCTCCGTTTCCGACTTCCCTAGTGGCACACCCATAAGTGTATAGTCCATTTGCCTATTTTTAACTCCAAAGTGTATTACCTTGCATTTATCGACATTGAACTTCATCTGCCATACAGTTGCCCACTCCCCAATTTTGTCCAGGTCCTCCTGTAATGTTACAATGTCTAAATCCGTGTCTATTACCCTCCCAATTTTCATATCATCAGCAAACACTGAGACATAGAAGTTTTCAATTATGCAGCACCAACACAGAATAAATCAGACCTGCTAAACCCCTGAGGACGTCGATTAAAGACGAAACACGTAGGGGCGGGCCTAACCTCACACTACACCAGATACAGGATTTCGTAGAATATACTATTTGCCGATCGGAACATTTTCTTTTAATTTTTTGGGTTTTTGCCTGTGGATTTCGTTGCCTTAGTCCTATTTTATTCGAATAAAATCCTTTTTGAAACTTCTACACTATGAGAGGTTCTTTTCTTATATGATTCCGAAGACAAACCATTTTCCGGTTACAGACCGCTGAAAGTTACAGCGAGGACGCCACAAGTTCAGGAGAATCCCTTTCTTTAAAAGCTCTTCAGGCTGCTTACCACAGCCACTACATTTTGGTGAGTATATACCCTGAGGGGATTTGCACGGGATTTGCACGGCATTTGCCTGCATCCCAAACAAACATCATGGAACTGTTCCCTGAATTTACAATTTGCCCACGCTTGGAACACTATATTGCTATTCACGGTGTTTGAAAGAAAAAAAAGAAATACACAACACACGTTGGACTTTTCACTTTGTTTTTATGATATAGTTTCACATTCATATGAGACATGGCTACTCACTCCCTCCCCGATATCATTAATAAACAGGCTAAAAAGCATGGGACCCAGCACAGAACCTTGGGGCACGCCACTCATGACTTCAGCCCAGTCTGAAAAGGTGCCATTTATCGATACTCTTTGTACACGTTTCTTTAGCCAGTTTTCTATCCACGTGCACACTCTTTCATCTATGCCCATAGCCCTTAGCTTGTATAACAAGTGTTTATGTGGTACCGTATCAAATGCTTTGGAAAAGTCCAGATATACTACGTCCACCAGCCTCCCTCCATCCAGATCTTTACTTATCTCTTCGTAAAAGGTTAGCAGGTCGGTCTGGCAAGAACGATCCTTCCTAAATCCATGCTGGTTATCAGTTATTATGCCACTAGACACTAAGTAGTCTTAATAATTCCCTTCAAAAGTTTGCATACTATGGATGTCAGACTAACTGGTCTATAGTTCCCCGGTAGGCATTTTGACCCTTTTTTTTTTAAATATAGGTACCACATTAGCCCTTCGCCAGTCGCTTGGCACTCTACCAGCCATTATGGATTCCTTAAAAATGAGGAACAATGGTCTTGTTATTACCTGGCTGAGTTCTTTGAGTACCTTGGGATGTAGATTATCAGGTCCTAATGCTTTATTTGCATTACGTAGTTTAAGCCTATGCTGTATCCCAGTTTCCTGTTAGATTTTGTGTTTTATCATGTACATTAAACCCGTCTTTTTCCTTGGTGAATACAGACGAGAAAAAAGTATTTAGTGCCTCGGCCCACTCCCTGTCGTTTGTGACCAGCCTCCCATTTTCGTCCTTTATGGGGCCTATCTGTTCCTTTCTCCCCTTTTTACTGTTTATGTAATAAGTTTTCCCATTTGATTTCACCCACTATATTGCGTAGTTTATCAAAGTTAGCCTTCCTGAAGCTTAGGCTTCTCGTCATCAGTGAAGTACTCAACATCTGGCTTTCCCAAGGGGCTATCTTTTAAGTCTGGCTGACTTGCGTAGACTTCATACATTACCTGGAGGCAGTCATGTGCTAGAAGTTCTTGTGAGGTGGGAAGCAGAGTTTAGGTTTAGGGTATTGACAGTCTCTAAATGGATCCGAGGATTTTCACACAGCATGGCTTGGTATTTGGCCGTCCGGCTGTTAGTGAACCAGTTATTTCCTTTGTATTCCATCAGGGTCTGTACCTGGTGTGGGACTTGGACATACATCTCCTGACCCAGTGACAACTTGTCAGCTTTGGCCATCAAGAGGGCTGTTGCTGCAATTGCCCGCAGGCAAGGTGGCCAACCTTGACCTACAGGGTCCAGTTGTTTTGAAAGGTACGCCACAGGGCGTTGCCATGATCCCAAGTACTGTGCCAAGACTCCCACTGCTATTCCCCGCTTTTCATTGACATACAAATAAAAGGATTTCTGATTGTCTGGTAGGCCCAGAGCGGGGGCACGCATTAAGGAAGTCTAAATGTCTTGGAAGGCTTGGTCTTGTTGTTCCTCCCTTAAAAATGTCTCTCTCCCCCCTTTGTGGATTCATACAGGGGCCTGGCTTTGGTGGCAAAGTCTGGTATCCAAATCCGGCAGAATCCTGCTGCTCCCAGGAACTCACGCACTTGGCGTCTGGTGGTTGGGGTGGGGATCTGGCAAACAGCTTCCTTCCTGCCCTTTCCCAACTGTCTCTGGCCTTGTGAGGCGCATAGGGGCGGCAGCGCTGTCCTTGTGAGGAAGTTGCGGGCGCCGGGCGGTAAGTTGCCCTCTCTACAAGCAGGACTAAATGTAGTGTGAGGGAAGCCGATTGTTCGTTTACATGTGATCTCTGCAATCGCCGAGATCACATGTAAAAAGTCTGCAGCCGGCCGGTCCGTCCTACCCTCCCCCCTGCACTTACCTCTCTCCTCGCGCTGCCTCCGTCCTCTACCGCCGAGTCTCTCCTCACTGCAGTGAGCAGAGCGGCAGGGTTCAAAGTAACCCTGCCGCTCCGTGTACACAGTGAGAGGGGAGAGCTGTGTAGTGTCCCTCCTTGCAATATGCACATTGATTTCTCCCCAATTTTGGCACATAACCTCCCTTCCCCCATTGGAGCGTTCTCTGCTTTCATGCGTCTTTTCTGTCAACACAGCTGCCAGCTGGTCACTTCCCTTTTTGTTTCTAAGTCTATTTCGAACAGCTGTGTGATACTCATACCAGCGAAGCCTTCCTGTTTCTGAAGCTTCCTCTTTATATCTCTTGCAGACTGACAAAAGCGGGATTCACTAGCTTCTAGTCTCTCATAGAACTGTCCTGGACTCTCATGGGGTTGCAGGAGGGCCTCCCTGGTTTTACTGAGGTTAGTGGGTCTTTTGCTGGACATAGACTCTCCAGTCTTTTGGAACTGAGTTTCAGGTTACAACCCTTACAAAATCCCCTTCCTAAAATTATTGATCATACATTCCAAGTTACGTCGGGGCTGACTGGTGGTTACCACCCATATTGTTGCTCTAGAGACACCACGACAGACACAGAGGGTAGGGTGAACAGTGGCGGAACTACCGCCAGTGCAGCTGGTGCGGCCGCACCGGGGCCTCAGCCTGAGTGGGAGGGCAGCACAGTTGCTGGCCGCCGGATAGCACCGGATCGGTATCCAGCAGCCGGCAGGCCCCCAGTCTTTATATTTTTTTATACTCACCTGATCCGATCCACTGACAAGCACAACGTCCCACCTCTCACGCTGTCAGAATATCCATACAGAGCATGCCGGTTACAATTTAAATCGGCCCGCTGTGTGCAGCTTCTGAGAAGATACACTATTAAGGCCGTGACACACTGCACGCGAAGCCGTGCAGAGCGAAGCAAAGCTCTCCGGCACGGAGCTTCGCGTGCAGTGTGTGAGCTGAGTGCAGTCAGATGATTGACTGCGCCTTCAGCCAATCGGCTCGTCTGTAACAACCGGCCCGACGTCGCATCCCGTCGCGCCGGTTTATACGCGCGAGCCGATTGGCTGAAGTTGAAATTGTTCATCTCGGCACGCTCAGCTCTGCGAGCTCTCGCAAGCTGAGGTGCCGAGAAGAAAATGACATGACACACTGCTCGCAAAGGCAGCGCGCCACCGCTCCGCGCTGCTTCGCCTGCAGTGTGTCACGGCCTTTAGCGTAACAGGAGCGATGGAAAATGTGCAGCCGGCTTCCCCGCTATGCTAATAGCATATCTTCTCAGAAGCTGCACACAGCGCGCCGGTTTAAATAGTTACCGACAGGCTCTGTATGCATATTCTGACAGCCTGAGAGACGGGAGTCTGCGCTTGTAGGTCGTCCCAGGGATCAGGTGACTATTAAAGGGTTATTAAACACTCCGGCTTTTTTGCATATATATCTACGGCTAACAAGCAGTAGATATATGCAAAAAGTAAACAAAAAAAAAAACTTTAACAGTGGTTTAAACTTACCCCGTCTTTGGCGCGCGCTCCCGTGCGAAAATCCGAAACGGCTGCAAAGCATCTTGGGGCTGGCGCATGCGCAGTTCGGACTTTCGGCAGGGAGACGAGGAGAGACACAAGGTAAATCTATGGACACTAGCACCCACATTCAGACATCGTGGGACAGGAAATGCCAGCAAGGACAGGAGTCAGCGCTGGATCGGAGAGCCACCACAGCGCTGGAGGGACAGATGAAAACATCAGGAAAGAAGAAGATCGGATTAAGAGACATCAGTTAAGGTAAGTGCTTACATTTACATTGGGGGAGGTGGAAAAATGACTTTAATGTCACTTTACCACTTCCAGGCCGCAGTGTACGCCTATAGATGGCGGATCGTTTGTACTGTGTGGCGATCCCCCCAACCCCCCCCCCAACGGCCACTGTTGGCTTCCCTGGGCACCACTATCCCTGTGCGGTGTCTGGGAGCGGCTCGGTGGGTCTCCCCGCTCGGATCAGAGAGAGATTCAGCAGCTTCCAGCCGTTGATCTCTCCTCCGATCACTGGACCCGGAAGGGATGTGTATTGCATCACTCCCGGTGTCACTGTACACAGTCTCTGGCTCTTAGAGCCAGGACAAGAAGCTGGCTAAGCAGATGTCAGCTTCCTCAGCTTCTTTGGGGTCCCTAGGTGACATTAGGGGTCTGATGCCTCCATAAAGAGGACCTGTCACACCCTATCCGCTATTACACAGGATGCTTGTTAACCCCCTATGTAATACCAATAGGGTTAGTGTACAAAAAAAAAAATTTAAGTTAAAAAAATAAAAATTAAATAAAAAATGAAAGTAACATAAAAAATTTTTAAATGGGGAAAAAATTTTTAAGTCCCCCGCCCCCCTTATACACACACGCCTACGAAAAACGACAATTGCGCTGCACATGTTACATATCGCCTCGAATGTCGCAGTGAGAGCAATAATTCTAGAGCCATCAATCACTGATAACACTATTATTGTACTAGTATTGATGAGGTTCTGCCCCGGGCGCCCACAACTCTGGTTACGCCACTGCCACCCAATGACGCGCTGAAATGGGGGGGCCCGTCCGCTGGCCGAGATAGTATAGGGCCCGCCAGCTGCTGTGAGGAGGGAGCCGCCGAACAAGGTGGGACACTGAAGATTGCCCTGCAGGGACATCATGGGGCCTCGGACAGCAGTGAGGACCCAGCAAACAGAACACACACAGGAAACAGCTGAAGATAGAAGAGGTAAGGGTAAATAATTAATTAAAATAATTATTATTTGTAGCCTAATGTTGTAAAAAGTACTGTTGAAGCAATGCAGAATGGCACCCTCTATAGAGGACTACAAATCTCAGCAGTACTTTATATAACAATAGCATTTCTGTATAAAGTATTGCTGGGATGTGTAGTCCTCTATAGGTGCATTTCTCAGCCAGGTGACTCAGACGCGGACACCTGGCTGAGAAATGCACCTACACAGGGTCCACTCTTGCTTCATTGCTAGGCAAGTCTCATTCAATCACAAACCACATCGACTCTACCACCCGAAACTACTCACTGACTGAGGTTAGCCCGAGATGGTAATCATCCAATTGGGGTTTCCTCGGGAGGTGATCAGGCTCCCCTTCCCTCGATTACCATCGAGAGGTCCTGACTGACTAACAGACTGTTATCCCAAACCATAAGGCCAAGATCTCACCTGGACCTGAAGTGGAGCCCCGATGTTTGGTTTCCAAGTTCGGGTTCAAGGCGCCGTCAGGGTAGCTTCGGAGCAGGCGACTAAGATGTAGCGTAGTCTCCCAGACAAATGTCCGGTGGTGCCTGAGACACAGCGGCGATCCAAGGGCCAGCTCCAGAACGATCCCCGCGGGCCATGGTGGAAAACAGCTGCCTCGGTTGTCACACCTCGTTTCCCGGCCAATGCACCAAGAAATGTAGCAGCAGACAGTTTTGGGAAACCAGTATTATACCAGCTTATATTTTAACATTTGCATCACAATACATATGTCCAGCTCTAAGCCAATTAGCAAGCATCATTTGCAATTTTACAATTACAATTTACAATTTTACTATATATGGATAGCATCCCCCATCTATCTGACTCATCTTGACACACACAAACTGCCATCATGCACTGTTCAACAGGAAAAGATGAGTGGTGACCTAGTTATGTGCAATTGATGAAACTCTGAGGACTTAACAACAAAAGCCATTTTGTCAAGCATAGCCATTTTGGTTGCTGCCACAGGATGACACAGTGACATTCCACAAGTGTGTAGACTTCAACACCAGAAGAAGTTGGACACCCTCCTCTGTGTTACAATCCATACACCATGGATACCGAACTCCTCATCTCCAAGGTCAGGGAGCTTCTTGAAAAATGGGTAGAGAGGTGGTGAGAGAGGTGGCCACAGTGGCAGGGGAAGAGTTGGAGGGGCGGGGGGGGTCAGTGGACACAGAGGTGGTGAGAGAGGTGGGCACAGTGGTGGGGGAAAAGCTGGAGGGGGGTCAGTGGACACAGAGGTGG
>NW_017308465.1:0-5418 GCF_000935625.1 Nanorana parkeri | reverse complement strand
AGCTGGAGGGAGGGTCAGAGGACACAAAGGTGGTGAGAGAGGTGGGCACAGTGGCAGGGAAAGAGTTGGACAGGGGTCAGTGGACACAGAAATGGTGGTGGGGGAGGAGAGAGCTGGCACAGTGGCAGGGAGAGAGGCGTGGGCTCAGTAGACTCAGACGGGGAGAGAAGAGAGGCATGGGCACAGTGACAAGTAGAGAGCTGCCCAAGGCTATCGGTGGCAGCAGCAGTAGGATCACAGGGGGAGAGGTCAGTTGAGCTCTATACCCCATAGCCGGGATGAGAAGTCAAGTGAGCTCTTTACCCCAAACTGGGATGAGAAGTCAGATGAGCTGTACCCCATAGCTGGCATGGGAGGTCAGGTGATCTCTGTACCCCATAGCTGGCATAGTAGGTCATGAGAGCTTGCAGGGGGATGTGGAGACATTTTCATGAAATCCTAGAAGCAGCCCATTAATGAGGAGCAGGCGCGGGCCCGTGTGCTACTAGTGTGCCCAGGAACTGGCCCAGAGCTCCATTCTGCATTGCTGTATAATGTGTTGCTGGGATTTGTAGCGCGCTATAACAAATGGTATTATTCTGTATTGCTGTATAGTGTATTGCTGAGATTTGTTGTCCTTTATAGCTGGTACCATTCTGCATTGTTGTATAATGTATTACTGGGATTTGTAGTGCTCTATAGCTGATGGTATTATTCTGCATTGCTGTACAATGTATTGCTGAGATTTGTAGTCTTCTATAGGTGGTGGTACTCTGCATTGCTGTATAATGTATTGCTGGGATTTGTAGTGCTTTATAGCTGGTGGTATTCTGCATTGCTGTATAATGGATTGTTGTGTTTTATAGTCCTCCATACAGTGGCAGAACCTACAGGGTCACAAAAGTTGCAGCTGTGATGGGGCCCAAGCATTTCACCACTTGGGGGTCCCTGGTAACCGCCGACATTGCAGGTTACTGGACCCCCCTTCTATCAGTCTGTGGTCCTCCATCCTTCAGACTGCATGGATCGTGTGTATCACGATTGAACTATGGTTTGGTTTGTGGGTGAGTGGGGGGGCGCTAATGAATGACTTGCCCCCCGGCGCCTCATGACCTTGCTACCCCTCTGCCTTGAGCATTTGCCAGTTTCGTCTGAATTCAATCACCAGCCATCTCACCGTGCTGCAAGTCATCTGGATCACAACTCGGATGCAGTTCGCCATCATACCGATTCACGCCCACTTCCTCCTATCAGCGAGTATGATTGTAATCTTATTTGGGGTAAATCTGCTGATACACTTCCTGCTAGGACAGACAAACGCATTTTTTATGTTAAGTCAGTGTTGTTGCGTATTGGCTTAACCCCCTTCAACGCCCCTTCAGCCCTTTCATCTGGTTCAGCTAACAGCAGTTTGTCAACAGGCCCCTTATGGGCTGTCTCACCTGTTGGGATGCATTTATCCAATGACATAAAAGATAAATTATGAAAACGAGATTTCATTGACGTACTTACACTCGTTCCTCCTGATAGAGAAACAATTGACAAACCCAAGCGTTTTGATATTAATATCCAGAAAAATCTAAACAGCTAACCTGTACATTTGGGAACTGGCTACAAGGCTTCTGTGAAAAATGTACTCATTTAAACCCATCTTTATTTTATCACCTCGATTTAATTTGGGGTGCATACAAAGTATATGGAGGACAATGTTGGTTCAATTATGACAGACTATTCAGACAAAAAAATTGCCTCGCGTAGCGATCTCTGTTTTGATTGCCAGGATGGTAGCCTATCCTGGTATCCTAGTCCGCATTGACCTATTTCCTCCCCCTTAGCAACGTCAGCAGTATATAGTCACCCTTTTAAAAAAAATTCAGGTACCCATTCAGCATTGATTTGGATCATCAGTGTCTCTTTCATTTTTTGGGCCTCTCGTCGCGTTGAAGTCAGAAACTGCGGCAAGAACCTCGGTTTCTACTTTGATGTAGCCAGAATTCATTGGCGTGGTTTCCGAGGCATGCGTTGGTCCCAGGAATTACCAGAATGCCTCCATCTCAGAAAATTTGTTTTAGTAGATTTGATAAAAGCTCATTGTTGTGCACTTTTTACCAATGCATCTGTGGTGTGGTCGGAAATTGTCCCTAGGTTAATTTGGGCTCATCATATTCCAGGACCCCGCCTTGAGAGCTTCAGACGAAAAGTCAACTCACAGGTCTCAAAATTTGTACACAGAATAGATAGTATTGTTATAAGGCATAAGGATTTAGAAGGTAATAATAATAATCTCCTAAGGCCTGATGGGGTGCACTTGCATAATATTGGCCTGGACATCTTTCCCTGCCACCAACGTAAGGCATACGGTGGAACAAAAAACTGTCCCCAAACCGCCAGGTCAGTATGCCTTATGTCGGTGGCATTTACTGTTCTGCTATAAGCTCATGGTAGCTTTAGCAACCATGAACTTATATCAGAACTGTTCTCCGAACGGTCCCCTTTAACCACCTCCCATCCATGGCCATTCCTGAACGGCCGGACGGGAGCCTTGTAGGAGCGGGAGGGCATCTTAAGACGTCCTTTCCCTCCCCCCACTCTTGTGGCGCCCAGCGCGCACACAAGTGGGGAAACTGTCAGAAATGTAAACAGCCAGCAATGGCTGCTTACATTCAAGCGATCGGGCGTCCCTAGAGATGCCCGATCGCTTGTAGTAGGTGCGGGTGTGCGCCCCACCTGCCGTCTCCGTTGCTGCTGGTCCCATGATCGGCTGGGACCGGTACAGCGACTCTGTCAGTGGAGCTCAAAGGGAGATAAGTACACGATGTCCCATTGATCTCCACTCCAGTCCCCGAATGCAGGAAGTGATGAGTGAGCCGCTCGATCACGATGATCGAGTGGCATGAGAGCAGCCCTACAGTTTCAGGATGACAGCGGCTGTGTGTGGCCGAGCGGAGGATTGGTAAATATCAGTGATATTTACCTATCCTCTGTGCAGCACAAACACTGGAGTGATCGTCTGATCACTCCAATGTTTGTAAATAACTGGGGACACAAAATACTGTGTCCCCAGTTATGAATGAGCAGGAAGTGATTTACATCACTTCCTGTTCATTCATAAATTTCATAACTGTGAGAAGCAGTCAGTACAGAGACTTCTCCCCATTCAGAAACTGGTTGATAGTAAATATTTTACCATCAACAGTTTCTGAATGAATGGGAAGCCTCTGTACTGAGTGCTTTCCATTCATTTAGAAGAGAGGCTGCAGAAACATAAATTGAGGACTCTGTGTCCTCAATTTATTTTTCTATTTCAAAAAGGAAATGTCAGGGGTCTGTTTAGACCCCAGATATTTCATCGTAGCCCCCCAACAGTAAAAATAAATCAAATAAATTTTAAAATGTGTAAAAATAAATACATTAAATAAAAAAGAAACAAACCCATACACACATAACATACACGTGCACCATATTGTGGTGTATGCCATGCACCTGCGCTGTAGTGCATTATTAAAACGCATTGCAGTGCATGATTTTTTTTATTTGTAAAAAAACATTCATTTAACTGTGGCAGCTTGTGGCAAAACTTTGTGACGCATTACCATGCATTGTGATACCTTGTGCTGCAATTGAATATACGCCTCTATCATTTTAGCACAACACAAACACCAACACAGTGCAAATATTTGTTATTTATTAACTCAATATAGTTTTATCTTTTAGATTGTCAGAAAATCTATTTTTTTTGTGCACTGAGACTGATTTTAGTGTGCTTTATCAATTGAATTATATATTTTCATCGGTTTAATATTAATTTGTGAAACATTTGCGCAATTATCGCAGGGCCTACAAATTTAATAACACCTTCTTTTTATTCTACTGGGCCTGTGCTTTCAGAAAATATATGGTTTGGGGTGGGGTCTTTTACAAACGTTAGCAACACAGCAGTTGAAAATCAAATCAATGGGAAAAATTGCAACAATGGTGTGGCCAGCTGAGGTGCAAAGCGTTCTGGAGGGCTTGGCAGCGAAAGGGTTAATCTTTGCCTACAATCTGGTACTGAACAGGCACTGGCTGCGTTGGGGCACTCGTCAGTCTTACACTGACTTGCGTGTGGCAGTCTGACCTTGCCAGCTAAAGAATGTTACTTTAATGGGTGTTAGAATTTTACTTGAGGTGATTGTATAAGAAACTTGCTGAAACGACCAGTTAGTTCAAAAATAAGTAACTTTATTTAGCTCTATAGTCATCAAACAACACTGAAATGTTCAAAAGCATACAAAAATAGGTGTATAGATAGGGTTGCCAACTTTTCTTCAAGCCAAACCCGAACCCTCTAGCGACGCGCAGACATTTTTTGGGGAGAATAAGTCGTAGCTTATTCATATGTACATAGCGCCGCCCATTCATATGTTGAGACTGTTTTCAGTGGGGGGCCAGTAGCCCCTATCTTAATTTTGGTTGTCCCTGTCTGCTTGACATCTTGTGTCCAGGTTTCTGATGCCATGAAACCTGAACACAGCATTCAAAACCCGAACTGTCCGGGTGAATCCCGGACAGGTGGCAACCCTATATATAGATAATAGTCCAATATCAAATGAATAAAAGAAGAGTATCTGTAAAATGTAGCAAAGTATGTAAAATATTGATGTTCGTCTTCGTGTGATGAGATTGTATCTGTATATGTGTTAAGAGCACGTGTGTGTCTGATTCTGAGTGTAAGTGAATGCCTCCTTCAAGCTTTGTCCTGCAAGTATCTGAATGACCCTTAAGGAAGGCCCTGCCCCCTCGTGTATCCCGAACTCAAAGGATATAGCACAGCCATTGTATTCACGTACAAACATCTGTTACCAATCTCTGTATGTCATTTAACTGAAACATTCTGTACCTGTCCATCATTGAATATAAACATATATAAATTGACAGTTACGATCCCAAGAAATATTACAATAAACAGAAAATAGCTTACATAGAAGTATCAGTTACATATGCAGCCTAATTATCCATCCCCTGGACCTAAGACCTTTCTTGACCTTTTCCATGACCTTTCTAAACTTCTCAGGCTCAAGAGGAGTAGACACATCTGGAGGTAATCAATAGCATAAGCTCTCTTTCATACATTTAACTTGGAATATTTAGGCCTATTTGTATAAATGAAATATATAACTATTTATCATATTGTACATAATAAATAGGATATTAAAGATTTAACAATGGGCTATGCCCTCAGGTTGAAGTGATAACAGTCTAATGCCTGTCTGGCACTGATGGTAAAGACAGGCACCCCACTTTCAGATGTGCTCCCAGTTTAACTGTGACTAGCATTGGTTACATTTTCGTGGTTATGTTTAAGGTGTACGTTCAGTGGTGCATTTAGGTTTGGGGCTGCCCTAGGCAAGACAAAACTCCCCACCAGGCTGTGATCTTAGGTGGGCTCTACAGGGTCTG
>NW_017308464.1:189287-194364 GCF_000935625.1 Nanorana parkeri | reverse complement strand
AGTGTAAGCTCCTCTGTACAGCGCCGCGGTATAGGTCAGAGCTCTGTGAACAATGATATTGGGAGATACGTACTGCGGTACGATGGTGATTTGTACAGAACAGATGAAGAGGAAGACGATGAACGCGCAGGCCACGTAGGCCCCAAATCGGTCGTCCACTTGCTTGGAGTACTGCCAACAGACATACAGACAGAGATTACAGGCATGAGCGTTGTCACCCTCTATTGGGGACTCCGAGTCATTGGATGTTATACAGAATTATATACAAATACATATCTGGAAGTTAGTCTGAAAATGATTCTAGATCCCGATCGGAATATGGGAAAACTGCAGCCCAAGCTGTGTCTGGGGAATGCTGTGTCTGGGGAATGCAGTGTCCGGGGAATGCTGTGTCCGGGGAATGCTGTGTCCGGGGAATGCTGTGTCCGGGGATGGTGCCGGGGAATGCTGTTTCCGGGGAACGCAGTGTCCGGGGAACGCAGTGTCCGGGGAACGCTGTGTACGGGGAACGCTGTGTCCTGTGAACGCTGTTTCCGGGGAACGCTGTTTCCGGGGAACGATGTGTCCGGGGAATGCAGTGTCTGGGGAATGCAGTGTACGGGGATCGCTGTGTCCGGTGAACGATGTGTCCGGGGAACGCTGTGTCCGGGGAACACATTGTCCGGGGAACACAGTGTCCGGGGAACACATTGTCCGGGGAACACAGTGTCCGGGGAACACATTGTCCGGGGAACACAGTGTCCGGGGAACACATTGTCCGGGGAACACAGTGTCCGGGGAACACATTGTCCGGGGAACACAGTGTCCGGGGAACACATTGTCCGGGGAACACAGTGTCCGGGGAACACATTGTCCGGGGAACACAGTGTCCGGGGAACACATTGTCCGGGGAACACAGTGTCCGGGGAACACATTGTCCGGGGAACACAGTGTCCGGGGAACACATTGTCCGGGGAACACAGTGTCCGGGGAACACATTGTCCGGGGAACACAGTGTCCGGGGAACACATTGTCCGGGGAACACAGTGTCCGGGGAACACATTGTCCGGGGAACACAGTGTCCGGGGAACACATTGTCCGGGGAACACAGTGTCCGGGGAACACATTGTCCGGGGAACACAGTGTCCGGGGAACACATTGTCCGGGGAACACAGTGTCCGGGGAACACATTGTCCGGGGAACACAGTGTCCGGGGAACACATTGTCCGGGGAACACAGTGTCCGGGGAACACATTGTCCGGGGAACACAGTGTCCGGGGAACACATTGTCCGGGGAACACAGTGTCCGGGGAACACATTGTCCGGGGAACACAGTGTCCGGGGAACACATTGTCCGGGGAACACAGTGTCCGGGGAACACATTGTCCGGGGAACACAGTGTCCGGGGAACACATTGTCCGGGGAACACAGTGTCCGGGGAACACATTGTCCGGGGAACACAGTGTCCGGGGAACACATTGTCCGGGGAACACAGTGTCCGGGGAACACATTGTCCGGGGAACACAGTGTCCGGGGAACACATTGTCCGGGGAACACAGTGTCCGGGGAACACATTGTCCGGGGAACACAGTGTCCGGGGAACACATTGTCCGGGGAACACAGTGTCCGGGGAACACATTGTCCGGGGAACACAGTGTCCGGGGAACACATTGTCCGGGGAACACAGTGTCCGGGGAACACATTGTCCGGGGAACACAGTGTCCGGGGAACACATTGTCCGGGGAACACAGTGTCCGGGGAACACATTGTCCGGGGAACACAGTGTCCGGGGAACACATTGTCCGGGGAACACAGTGTCCGGGGAACACATTGTCCGGGGAACACAGTGTCCGGGGAACACATTGTCCGGGGAACACAGTGTCCGGGGAACACATTGTCCGGGGAACACAGTGTCCGGGGAACACATTGTCCGGGGAACACAGTGTCCGGGGAACACATTGTCCGGGGAACACAGTGTCCGGGGAACACATTGTCCGGGGAACACAGTGTCCGGGGAACACATTGTCCGGGGAACACAGTGTCCGGGGAACACATTGTCCGGGGAACACAGTGTCCGGGGAACACATTGTCCGGGGAACACAGTGTCCGGGGAACACATTGTCCGGGGAACACAGTGTCCGGGGAACACATTGTCCGGGGAACACAGTGTCCGGGGAACACATTGTCCGGGGAACACAGTGTCCGGGGAACACATTGTCCGGGGAACACAGTGTCCGGGGAACACATTGTCCGGGGAACACAGTGTCCGGGGAACACATTGTCCGGGGAACACAGTGTCCGGGGAACACATTGTCCGGGGAACACAGTGTCCGGGGAACACATTGTCCGGGGAACACAGTGTCCGGGGAACACATTGTCCGGGGAACACAGTGTCCGGGGAACACATTGTCCGGGGAACACAGTGTCCGGGGAACACATTGTCCGGGGAACACAGTGTCCGGGGAACACATTGTCCGGGGAACACAGTGTCCGGGGAACACATTGTCCGGGGAACACAGTGTCCGGGGAACACATTGTCCGGGGAACACAGTGTCCGGGGAACACATTGTCCGGGGAACACAGTGTCCGGGGAACACATTGTCCGGGGAACACAGTGTCCGGGGAACACATTGTCCGGGGAACACAGTGTCCGGGGAACACATTGTCCGGGGAACACAGTGTCCGGGGAACACATTGTCCGGGGAACGCAGTGTCCGGGGAACGCTTTGTCCGGGGAACGCTGTGTCCGGGGAACGCTGTGTCCGGGGAACGCTGTGTCCGGGGAACGCTGTGTCCGGGGAACGCTGTGTCCGGGGAACGCTGTGTCCGGGGAACGCTGTGTCCGGGGAACGCTGTGTCCGGGGAACGCTGTGTCCGGGGAACGCTGTGTCCGGGGAACGCTGTGTCCGGGGAACGCTGTGTCCGGGGAACGCTGTGTCCGGGGAACGCTGTGTCCGGGGAACGCTGTGTCCGGGGAACGCTGTGTCCGGGGAACGCTGTGTCCGGGGAACGCTGTGTCCGGGGAACGCTGTGTCCGGGGAACGCTGTGTCCGGGGAACGCTGTGTCCGGGGAACGCTGTGTCCGGGGAACGCTGTGTCCGGGGAACGCTGTGTCCGGGGAACGCTGTGTCCGGGGAACGCTGTGTCCGGGGAACGCTGTGTCCGGGGAACGCTGTGTCCGGGGAACGCTGTGTCCGGGGAACGCTGTGTCCGGGGAACGCTGTGTCCGGGGAACGCTGTGTCCGGGGAACGCTGTGTCCGGGGAACGCTGTGTCCGGGGAACGCTGTGTCCGGGGAACGCTGTGTCCGGGGAACGCTGTGTCCGGGGAACGCTGTGTCCGGGGAACGCTGTGTCCGGGGAACGCTGTGTCCGGGGAACGCTGTGTCCGGGGAACGCTGTGTCCGGGGAACGCTGTGTCCGGGGAACGCTGTGTCCGGGGAACGCTGTGTCCGGGGAACGCTGTGTCCGGGGAACGCTGTGTCCGGGGAACGCTGTGTCCGGGGAACGCTGTGTCCGGGGAACGCTGTGTCCGGGGAACGCTGTGTCCGGGGAACGCTGTGTCCGGGGAACGCTGTGTCCGGGGAACGCTGTGTCCGGGGAACGCTGTGTCCGGGGAACGCTGTGTCCGGGGAACGCTGTGTCCGGGGAACGCTGTGTCCGGGGAACGCTGTGTCCGGGGAACGCTGTGTCCGGGGAACGCTGTGTCCGGGGAACGCTGTGTCCGGGGAACGCTGTGTCCGGGGAACGCTGTGTCCGGGGAACGCTGTGTCCGGGGAACGCTGTGTCCGGGGAACGCTGTGTCCGGGGAACGCTGTGTCCGGGGAACGCTGTGTCCGGGGAACGCTGTGTCCGGGGAACGCTGTGTCCGGGGAACGCTGTGTCCGGGGAACGCTGTGTCCGGGGAACGCTGTGTCCGGGGAACGCTGTGTCCGGGGAACGCTGTGTCCGGGGAACGCTGTGTCCGGGGAACGCTGTGTCCGGGGAACGCTGTGTCCGGGGAACGCTGTGTCCGGGGAACGCTGTGTCCGGGGAACGCTGTGTCCGGGGAACGCTGTGTCCGGGGAACGCTGTGTCCGGGGAACGCTGTGTCCGGGGAACGCTGTGTCCGGGGAACGCTGTGTCCGGGGAACGCTGTGTACGGGGAACGCTGTGTTTACGGAATGTTGTGTCTTTGCACACTGGATTCCGTCCAGAGAACACTTTGTGAAGTTACATTCCATAGACACGGCTGTTGCTACATTTTCTCTTTTCACGGATAATTCCCATCAGGTGGATACATTTGTAACATGTGACATGTTTCAGGAAGTGATGTTCCCGGGAGACGGATGTCACATTACATAGTGTCAGTTTCTTGTGGCTCGGTGACCGTGCGGCATTCCATCCCCCCATCCGTTACCTTCTTCTCCAGGTCGGGTTCGCGGAAGGTCAGGAGAATTTTGCGCACGTGTTCGGATCGCAGGCGGTCGATGCTTCTGGCGTCAATGGCCCGACCCAAAAATTCGTCCACCTCGTCCTCGGGGTTCATGTTCTCCTGGATGTTCCTGCGGATCAGAACACGGATGTGTCATATGACTGTGCGATGGTGTCACGTATGTACGGACGGATCTCTGCGCAGACATTAATGGGTTACAATGTGACAAACATTCCCCTGACTTTCCTGACATTCCGCACACAGAACATGAAGAATATGCAATCGGGGGAGGGGGGCGATGATCCCTCGCACACAGTGTTAGATTTGGAACATCAGAGCGCTCTCAGAGGACATATTGGACTTCTCTGTAGATATCTCTTTCCTCTCACATTGCAGTGTTTTCAGTGGGGAGAGTTCTGGTACGTCGAAGGGTTAAGTTGGTCCCAGGATGATGAAGTCATACATTTCCCGGGTCCCGGCGGAGAGCGGACATTTGTCCCAATATGGGCTCAGACGGAGACGGAGGACTTTTTTTTTACCCGTGAGAAAATCTCAGGGGGACAATTCCAGCGTCCAAACCCTTCCATCCCATAACCTCTCTGCGTGTTTAACCCCCCCCCCCCCCCCCCCCCGGGGGGGGGGGGGGGGGGGCGCCCCGCGGGGGGGGGGGGGGGGGGGGGCGGGGG
>NW_017308464.1:176809-188592 GCF_000935625.1 Nanorana parkeri | reverse complement strand
AGGGACACCAGCACTGCAGAGGTTAATACAACAGGAAATCAACTTCCCATTCAAAGTTTAAAGCTCCAGACAAATATTTTATTTGGTAAGATAGAAAAGAGTTCAAACATCAAACGGCTTTTGATCCACTGAATGTCCATCATTACCGCGGCAATGATGGCGTATGGTCGGTGAATGAAGATTCACTCCTTTATCAGTGGCGTCACAAGGGGGGTGCAGCCCGCCCCAGGTGACAACACACCTGGGAATGCCCCTGTTATAAATATGTATCAGAAGACAGGACTAATCTGAAGGGCGCCCGGATGTGTCCGAGATGGATTTATGTTTATTTTTTTGTTTTTTCCTTGTTTTTTTAAATTAATATTTATGATTTATATATAAATGTATCAGAGAACACTTATCTGAATGGCACCCGGACGAATACCATCTTTGTTTATTTACCAAATATTTATTTTTGTTTTATCTTATGTTTATTTTACTTAACTTAAAGGAGTCGGTCAGGGGTCAGTGTTTTTCCCCCATAGTTCTCCTTAGGGTAACAGGAGGACACAAACTAGCGTCCTCCCGTCACCCTAAGCTCAGTATATAGGGAGCTGCAGCTACTGAGACACCGCAGCTGAAGCGGATCCCGACAATGCTGTCTGGATCCAGCCAGCTTGCGTGAGTGACAGCCGGCTCTGCCTATCCAGAGGCAGAGCCAGCTGTACCCGCCCCCTCCCCCGTCCGTTCCGCCAGCCAGTGGAGGATCGGACAGGGGAAAGGGGGGAATCCCTGCAAGGAGCCATGACTGATAGTCACGGCTCCCTGCAGAGATAGATCGAGAAGTGCGCGAGCGCCGGTATGTGTTCGCTCACTTCCCGATCTACTGAGCCGACCTGTGACAGTCTCATTGTCACACGTCGGCTCAGATTATGAGGCTGAGTGAAAAGCACCCCCCTCCCCCCTCCCTCATAGTTCTCCTTTAAAGTTAAGGCCTGGTTCACACCTGAACGTTTTGTAGCGCGTTCAACGCTCGACGAACGCTCTACAAAACGCTCAAACATCTAAATCCCATTGTATTCAATGGGTCTGGTTCACACCTTGCCGTATTTCCGCCCGTCCGAACGCGATACAAAGCGGCCTACGCCCAAAGAAGTACATGTACTTCTTTGGGGCGTTTTGGTCTCGCGTTTCCATTGGGATACAGCCAAGTAGCCCTCGGAAACGTCCGTTTGTCGTGGGTTTTTTTTTATCGCGAATCGCGGTAAAAACGCGCGACGCGAAACGCGTGACAAACGTGCATATCCAATACGCCTAGGTGTGAACCCAGCCTAAGAGTTGCTACTTTATATATACCGTATGTATCAGAAAACAGGACTGATCTGAATGGCACCCGGATGTGTCTAAATGACGCTTTATGTCGCCTCGGCTTGGATTTATATCGCCTTCCTCTCATGATTAGTCGCCACCTCTCCCTTTCTCCGGCTGAAAAATAAATCTAAAAATGACAAATGGGCAGATTGCGTCTGTAAAGCGGTTTCATTCTGATAATCCCCATAATAGGAGAGGAGGTGTCGGGGTCGAGCGGCGGCTGCCAGCTTGTCAGATTTTTTTTTTTTTAGATTACCCCGAAAAGGGCAGCAGAGCTGCGGATACACCAGCAGCTGGCACCGTCCCCCTGGCCGCCCTCCCGAAATCACAGAGACAATAACCAGCTGGGAGTACAGGAGAGGTCACAGTGCAGGACGATTATTCACGGGGGGGCCAATGCCAGATCCGGGGTACTTACTTGTCTTTGGGGTCCTCAAAACCCTGTAAAGGGAAAAAAAAAACAAATAGGAGGGATCAGAGAACGAGAAGTAAAATGGCGTCATGTGATGTCTGTCTGCAGTTCCAGATATGTGAATATAAATCATGTGACGCAGAAGGTGAACTTGGCACAGAAACCAAAGAAAGTCGGAGCACAACATGCGGACCGCATACGTCCAGACCAGCCAATCCAAACAAAGCAAACCTGTCACATGGTGCTGATGAGAGTAACAAAGACATTTCTTTATTCTAATGAGCAATTAATGGAGGGAAATCAGCAGCTTATTATAAGAACTCTATTGTTACAGATATATTGTGAGCTTCCATCGCTGGCCTCCTTCTGGGAATACTATCTGCCTCTCCCTTTAAAAATGCTGATTGCCGGGCTGTCATAATGATCTTCTAATTACAGAGAGCCAATCAAGTCAAAATTCCTAATCTGCATGTTTGTGATTGAGTATCTATCTATGTATCTATAGTTTTCCTTTAAATCTCGGGTTCTGTATCAGTGAGCTGCATGGAGTCAGAGTTCTTTGTCTACATGTACTTATAATGAATGGCTCCTCCCACATTCACCTGTAAGGAATGGCCCCACCTTCACACACCTGTAATGAAGGACCCCTCCCATATGCACCTGTAATAAATGCACCTGTAATGAATGGCCCCCTCCTATGTGTACCTGTTATAGCTGGCCCCTCCTTCACACACCTGTAATGAATGACCCCCCCCACAGGCACCTGTAAGGAATGGCCCCTCCTTCAAACACCTGTAATGAAGGACCCCTCCCATATGCACGTGTAATAAATGCACCTGTAATGAATGGCCCCTGCCATGTGTACCTGTTTAGCTGGCCCCTCCTTCACACACCTGTAATGAATGACCCCCCCCACAGGCACCTGTAAGGAATGGCCCCTCCTTCAAACACCTGTAATGAAGGACCCCTCCCATATGCACGTGTAATAAATGCACCTGTAATGAATGGCCCCTGCCATGTGTACCTGTTTAGCTGGCCCCTCCTTCACACACCTGTAATGAAGGACCCCTCCCATATGCACGTGTAATAAATGCACCTGTAATGAATGGCCCCTGCCATGTGTACCTGTTTAGCTGGCCCCTCCTTCACACACCTGTAATGAAGGACCCCTCCCATATGCACCTGTAACGGATGGGCCGCTAAACACACATCTGTAACTGATGGCCTCACCTAGGTGAGCCTGCAAAGGATGGTCTCTCCCAACCACACCTGTATTGAATCCCCCCTCCTATGTGCAGCAGAAATGGATGGTCCCTCCCAAAAGAACCCTCCCAAACACACCTGGGATCCCTTGCATGTGCACTTGTATTGATCGGCTCCTCCCACATGCACCTGTAATATATGGCTCATCCCATATGCATATGTATTTAATTGGCCCTCTAGCAACTTCAGCGCCAAATTATAGCTAATTTGCCTACAAACGTCAGGTGGTCATAATAATCCGGCCAATCAGTGTATCTTGAATAGATGGCCACTCCCACCTGCTCCTGCAATGGTTGGCACCTCCCTAAAGATCCTGTCTTGAGTCACCTCCCCCACATACTGTGATGAATGGCCCCTCCCATTTGCACCTGTAATAAATGCCCCGCCCACATACACCTCCCTGGTAAGCTGGTTGCCTGGAATGTCCCCTTTTTGCACCCAGTGAACTTGGTGGGTCACTATAACACATAACTAAGCGACGAGCGACGTCTGTTCCATTCCCTTACCATTCTCTTCATTTCCTTGGAGACTTGGTTGGCGCCCAGGTGGTTGTAGAAATTCCTCTCCATCCCCCAGTGCGCCGGGTTGTGCCCGATGGAGTTGGCCCGCTGCCGGTTCATCTTGGCGATCAAAGCCTTTTCTTCCTTCTACACAAGAAGAATGGAAAGAGGTCGACATTGTGAACAACGCCCGCAGGAGGGTCACTGCCAGCCGCAGAGACATTGATTTACTGACGCTCGACCTTAACTAGGACAGAGAGCAGCAATGTCACCCACCCCCCCCCTCTGGCCACCAATGACAATTACATAAACTTTAAGGTGTCACCCTACAGCTGCTGAGGAACTAAAGGTCTCAGCATGACCTGCCTGTCAGTGAAGGTGAAGTAATTGGGGTGATCGGAGGGGTGAAGGTGCAGGAATTGGGGTAATCTGAGGGGTGAAGGTGCAGGAATTGGGGTGATCTGAGGGGTGAAGGTGCAGGAATTGGGGTGATCTGAGGGGTGAAGGTGCAGGAATTGGGGTGATCTGAGGGGTGAAGGTGCAGGAATTGGGGTGATCTGAGGGGTGAAGGTGCAGGAATTGGGGTGATCTGAGGGGTGAAGGTGCAGGAATTGGGGTGATCTGAGGGGTGAAGGTGCAGGAATTGGGGTGATCTGAGGGGTGAAGGTGCAGGAATTGGGGTGATCTGAGGGGTGAAGGTGCAGGAATTGGGGTGATCTGAGGGGTGAAGGTGCAGGAATTGGGGTGATCTGAGGGGTGAAGGTGCAGGAATTGGGGTGATCTGAGGGGTGAAGGTGCAGGAATTGGGGTGATCTGAGGGGTGAAGGTGCAGGAATTGGGGTGATCTGAGGGGTGAAGGTGCAGGAATTGGGGTGATCTGAGGGGTGAAGGTGCAGGAATTGGGGTGATCTGAGGGGTGAAGGTGCAGGAATTGGGGTGATCTGAGGGGTGAAGGTGCAGGATGTTGTCAGTGGACGCCGGACCATGGAAATGGAGGGGTGAAGAGGCTACAGGGACCAGTCTTGGAACAGTAGCGGGAGGTCAGGTGGTAAAAGTGCTTTGCAGTTTATGGTTTTTTTTTTTGCCAGGAGAAGGATATTGTCCCCCAACATTAAAACTGAGCTCTGTGAATTGAGAGATATTTTTTTTGGCCAGTTTGGTGTGAATGGAGGAGATTTCCTCGGTGATGCGCGATGTTTTGGATGGCTCGGCTGCTTGTTTGGAAAACAAACCCCTTGGAAGACGTTGTAGCCACTTTATTACATTACATTGTATGTTTGTCCTTCATTACCGGCAACAAATACAATTATCGGAGGAGTTTCCATCATTCGGGGATTTAGGGCCGTGTTTGGATTGGAGAGGAGAGAGGCGGATTATCTGCAGGATGGAGGGGCTCCGACTGGGAAAGATTTGTGTCCCAGAGAAGGGCCCCAGGTGGAGGGGTTGGATAAACACGCGTCGTGCACGGGTCAGCCATTTCCCAATGCAGGGATTAGTGGGGGGCTCCGCTCATATATTCCAGAACAGAGGACCAGACGAAGGCGCCAAAACCAATCCAAATCCTCCTCCCTGGTTTATATAAGGACAGAACTGAGTGCTAACAAGTCTGATTCACTAAAAGGACAAACACAAGGAGGGGGGGCATTGCTGTAAAGACAATCTGTTCCCTTATATTGGGTGCTCAGCAAATGCAAAGCCAAATTCTTCCTCTTTGTTATTTTTAGATGGAGTAGGCAGTAGGGGACATACACTATATTGCCAAAAGTATCGGAACGCCTTTACACGCGCATGAACTTTAATGGCATCCCAGTCTTAGTCCGTAGGGTTCAGTATTGTGTTGGCTCCGCCTCTTTGCCGCTATAGCAGCTCCACCTCTTCTGGGAAGGCTTCCACAAGGTTTTGGAAATGTCACAGATGGACTTATTGCCCAGGTGACAACCTATCACGGTACCACGCTTGTAGTCACTGAGCTCCTGAAAGCGCCCCGTTCTATCACCAATGTTTGTAGAAGCGTCTGCATGCCGAGGTGCCTCATCCTATACACCGGGGGCCATGTAGGTGATTGGAGGACCTGAATCACATGATTTGGAGGGGGAGGGGCCCAATACTTTTGGCAATATAGTGTATATCATGTTCTTATTAGCTGTCTGTGAATAATCAGGTAGATTTCCTTTCACTTCCTGTGCTGGAGACACGACAGGAAGTTAAACCTGTAAAGGAAAACTCTTAAAAGGAATTCTCCTATTAGTCTGTTTCCTCTGGAACAGGCGTCCCCATTGGATGATGTCCCCTCACCTCCTGTTCCAGTGACAACTCTCACATTTTGGATTTCCCGACACTTTGTGCCCCAATGACCACAGTCAGCGACACAAATGAAAGGTGAATCAGAGTGGAGACACAGCAATGAAAACTCTACAGCAGAGGCAGACCTACCACCCTACAATGGTCCAACTGGCTTTATTCTAGTCCTGGTGATGTCATCACCGGCTTTCTGTGCTTCTGTATGCAGTGCAGGCAGATCATGGCTGGTGGGAGGAGCCTAAAGAGTGCTGTACATAGCTTCCTGAAAGCATCCCAGCACCCTGCCTCAGTACTCTTCTCCAGAGCCCTCAGTCCTAATGCAAGCAGTGGCAATAGTTACACGGAAGGGAATCTTCCTTCCCGGTGAAGGCGGAAGTGCGCCATATATGCGGCTATTTCACAGGAAGTGATACATTTACACAGAATAGGTTTTATTCTTCGGCGTATTTTGTGTCGCTCGCATGCGATAGGACGCTCCATCTGGCATTTAGCAGGTTTTTAATCAGCCGCATCGCTTCAGAATTTCGTACAAATGTGACCCGCAGCATCCCCCCCTCCCCCGCTCTCCCCCGCGTTCCGCGACATTTCCTGTCACTTCGCTGAATGCAAAACAAACACACCGCCGCCAACTGTCAACTGTTAACTGTCAATACATATGGAAAGTGCTCGGAGGAAAGTGCCTTCAAATTATTAATGTCGTATCGCTGCCAATTCTCCTTTACCTCTCGCGACCGTCCCTCCTCCAATTAGATCGTAAGCTCTTGTGGCCAGGGGTGTTATCCCTATTGTTTTGTGTGCTCGTGTGCATAACATTGATATCGTTATGGCTCCTGTTTGCGCTCTATTTGTGCCGGAACAACAACATCAATGTAAAAAAAATCCTCTTTTAAGCCAATCTG
This sequence comes from Nanorana parkeri, assembly GCF_000935625.1. Lineage (NCBI taxonomy): Eukaryota > Metazoa > Chordata > Amphibia > Anura > Dicroglossidae > Nanorana > Nanorana parkeri. The sequence goes on along the minus strand of NW_017308464.1, from coordinate 181,867 downwards.
ACTTTCTTTTGGTGGTATTGTTCAGCGAAAATAGTTTTGTTTTTGTGCAATTTATAGAGAAAAAAGTAACAAAAATAAAATGGGTTTTTTTTTCTTCTACTATGATCAATATTCCTTTAAAGGAGAACTCTGGGGTCAGGGCTTATCAAAATAAAGTTTAAATATTATTAAAAAAATATAATAGAAATTAAAAAAAAAAATCAGCAGGAAAATAAATGGCTTAGGTAAGAAGACGAAGAATATGCTAATTAGGGAAAGTGAAGGGTAAAATAGGAACATATTTTAATTTAACAAAACAGCAAGAGGTTGCTTCAACTGACATCATATGTAGACTGAAGCTCAAACCTTTGATCTGAACATGAATGATACAAAGTAAATACAAAACTAACAATGTTACTTTTTAGACGTTTGTATGGCAAAAATGTTTTGGTTTTGGACGAAACAATAAAAAACTAAAAACATTTTCATTTGTTTCGTCAAAGAAAATTAATTTTAATGCTGTTTTGTATTCGGAGGCAAAGAGCCTCCAAATCCGAAACTGCACAATAAACTGTAGAACGAGCGGAGGCCATCATTATGGAGTGTATCTTGGTATACACCACGATGGCGGTGCCCGTATGTTTGAGTGCCGACATCTTGGTGTATACCAAAATATACTCCAAAATGGCGGCGCGCATGTGCAAAACGCACTGGTGGCCAATATGGCTGCCGCACGTTCTGTAGACGAATTGATGTATGCCTGAATATAGTTTTCGTATATTTGGGCATATAATAAATTCGTTATTTTAGGTTCGTCCGAAACCGAATGCACATGTCTATTACTTTGTATCTCTCTATCTCTCCTCTGATCAATGTTTATAAACAATGTTACTTTGTATCTCTCTATCTCCCTCTGATCAATGTTTATAAACAATGTTACTTTGTATCTCTCTATCTCCCTCTGATCAATGTTTATAAACAATGTTACTTTGTATCCCTCTATCTCCCTCTGCATACTGCGCATCATTGCTGTGGCTCCATTTATTCCTATAGTTGCTGCACTCATGGCGGCCTCCAGCAGTCCCTCAGAGTACATTATTTTAGCATCTCGGAGGACGGACCTTTTCAGTCTTCACTATGAAAATATTTTGTAAAATAAAGAATGAATTTGAGTTTGTTTATTTACATTCAGAATTCAGGACGGACTAGTTAATTACTTGGCGACGTGCTTGTGATGCTCTGGATCCAAAGTGCTGAGCCTGACATACGGATTATTAATGTGGAGTGCAGGACATGGAGTCTGCTTATCATCAGCTGAGAGAGGTAATCCGAGGACGGGCGGAGGAGAGGTGAGGACAGGGCACAGATAGCACAAGCAACTATAAAAGGGAAGTTCTCATTTTGAATGTAGAACTGCCTAAGGCCCCCCAACCGACCTCCGAACCTCCGAGCAAGCAATGGAGATCTGAGAGCAGGAAAGTCATCTGACAACTGTATGGGAGCTAATGAGGGATTGAAGCTGACCTCTGTCCTTCCCTTCAGTCTTCCATCTGACCTCCGTCCTTCCCTTCAGTCTTCTGTCTGACCTCCGTCCTTCCCTTCAGTCTTCTGTCTGACCTCCGTCCTTCCCTTCAGTCTTCTGTCTGACCTCCGTCCTTCCCTTCAGTCTTCTGTCTGACCTCCGTCCTTCCCTTCAGTCTTCTGTCTGACCTCCGTCCTTCCCTTCAGTCTTCTGTCTGACCTCCGTCCTTCCCTTCAGTCTTCTGTCTGACCTCCGTCCTTCCCTTCAGTCTTCTGTCTGACCTCCGTCCTTCCCTTCAGTCTTCTGTCTGACCTCCGTCCTTCCCTTCAGTCTTCTGTCTGACCTCCGTCCTTCCCTTCAGTCTTCTGTCTGACCTCCGTCCTTCCCTTCAGTCTTCTGTCTGACCTCCGTCCTTCCCTTCAGTCTTCTGTCTGACCTCCGTCCTTCCCTTCAGTCTTCTGTCTGACCTCCGTCCTTCCCTTCAGTCTTCTGTCTGACCTCCGTCCTTCCCTTCAGTCTTCTGTCTGACCTCCGTCCTTCCCTTCAGTCTTCTGTCTGACCTCCGTCCTTCCCTTCAGTCTTCTGTCTGACCTCCGTCCTTCCCTTCAGTCTTCTGTCTGACCTCCGTCCTTCCCTTCAGTCTTCTGTCTGACCTCCGTCCTTCCCTTCAGTCTTCTGTCTGACCTCCGTCCTTCCCTTCAGTCTTCTGTCTGACCTCCGTCCTTCCCTTCAGTCTTCTGTCTGACCTCCGTCCTTCCCTTCAGTCTTCTGTCTGACCTCCGTCCTTCCCTTCAGTCTTCTGTCTGACCTCCGTCCTTCCCTTCAGTCTTCTGTCTGACCTCCGTCCTTCCCTTCAGTCTTCTGTCTGACCTCCGTCCTTCCCTTCAGTCTTCTGTCTGACCTCCGTCCTTCCCTTCAGTCTTCTGTCTGACCTCCGTCCTTCCCTTCAGTCTTCTGTCTGACCTCCGTCCTTCCCTTCAGTCTTCTGTCTGACCTCCGTCCTTCCCTTCAGTCTTCTGTCTGACCTCCGTCCTTCCCTTCAGTCTTCTGTCTGACCTCCGTCCTTCCCTTCAGTCTTCTGTCTGACCTCCGTCCTTCCCTTCAGTCTTCTGTCTGACCTCCGTCCTTCCCTTCAGTCTTCTGTCTGACCTCCGTCCTTCCCTTCAGTCTTCTGTCTGACCTCCGTCCTTCCCTTCAGTCTTCTGTCTGACCTCCGTCCTTCCCTTCAGTCTTCTGTCTGACCTCCGTCCTTCCCTTCAGTCTTCTGTCTGACCTCCGTCCTTCCCTTCAGTCTTCTGTCTGACCTCCGTCCTTCCCTTCAGTCTTCTGTCTGACCTCCGTCCTTCCCTTCAGTCTTCTGTCTGACCTCCGTCCTTCCCTTCAGTCTTCTGTCTGACCTCCGTCCTTCCCTTCAGTCTTCTGTCTGACCTCCGTCCTTCCCTTCAGTCTTCTGTCTGACCTCCGTCCTTCCCTTCAGTCTTCTGTCTGACCTCCGTCCTTCCCTTCAGTCTTCTGTCTGACCTCCGTCCTTCCCTTCAGTCTTCTGTCTGACCTCCGTCCTTCCCTTCAGTCTTCTGTCTGACCTCCGTCCTTCCCTTCAGTCTTCTGTCTGACCTCCGTCCTTCCCTTCAGTCTTCTGTCTGACCTCCGTCCTTCCCTTCAGTCTTCTGTCTGACCTCCGTCCTTCCCTTCAGTCTTCTGTCTGACCTCCGTCCTTCCCTTCAGTCTTCTGTCTGACCTCCGTCCTTCCCTTCAGTCTTCTGTCTGACCTCCGTCCTTCCCTTCAGTCTTCTGTCTGACCTCCGTCCTTCCCTTCAGTCTTCTGTCTGACCTCCGTCCTTCCCTTCAGTCTTCTGTCTGACCTCCGTCCTTCCCTTCAGTCTTCTGTCTGACCTCCGTCCTTCCCTTCAGTCTTCTGTCTGACCTCCGTCCTTCCCTTCAGTCTTCTGTCTGACCTCCGTCCTTCCCTTCAGTCTTCTGTCTGACCTCCGTCCTTCCCTTCAGTCTTCTGTCTGACCTCCGTCCTTCCCTTCAGTCTTCTGTCTGACCTCCGTCCTTCCCTTCAGTCTTCTGTCTGACCTCCGTCCTTCCCTTCAGTCTTCTGTCTGACCTCCGTCCTTCCCTTCAGTCTTCTGTCTGACCTCCGTCCTTCCCTTCAGTCTTCTGTCTGACCTCCGTCCTTCCCTTCAGTCTTCTGTCTGACCTCCGTCCTTCCCTTCAGTCTTCTGTCTGACCTCCGTCCTTCCCTTCAGTCTTCTGTCTGACCTCCGTCCTTCCCTTCAGTCTTCTGTCTGACCTCCGTCCTTCCCTTCAGTCTCCTATCTGACCTCCGTCCTCCCCTTCAGTCTTCTATCTGACCTGCGTCCTCCCCTTGGATGATTGGAGGATCTACAGCCGAGTGATACACAAATAAGAGACATTGTTGCTCAGAGTTCAGGGACTCGGGTGAAGTTTTGTGTCACTTTAACTCTGATAATCTTTTTGCATCTGACTTTCTGTATGTGAGATATGGGGAGGAGCCTGCAGTAGGCGTGTCTGGGAATCCCTCCCCTGTATTAGAAGCTGGGGTTCCCAGATGACTGACAGGTGGCAGTGGTAGCGGCTGGGATGATACAGCAATTCCGGGGGAAGAACGGAACCTCTAGGCAGGAAGTTTGTCTTCTCTGTATGGATTTTATTGGTTAGTTTTTGGTCTCTGTTTTTTTTTATTTTCCGGGACACACAAGCGTGCGGTCTGAGACGGTTCCGCAATCTTAGCTTTAGGTGTCCTGTGATTATCCACTAAATGTCCTATAACAACAAATCAGTTTCAGGTGGACAGACCCCTCCGATAGAATATGTAAATGATTCTTACCCGCTTCGGGGTGCACTGTACAATCAGGAACGTTTCGATGTTGTGCTTCTTCAGATACGCGTTTCGTTCGCCTCCAGTGCCCGGCTCCACCTCGTAATCTCCGTTCAGGTAGTTCAGAGTCGCCTTCGTGATGTGGATGCGTCTGAGAAATGAAATCCGTTATCTCACCTTAGTCCGAAAGGTTGGTGGCTGGAGAATAAAAACGACTTTCCTGACAAATTCCTACAAACCAGCAGAGCGGTGTATTCTAATCACAATGTGGGTGACAGGTCCTCTTTTTGTTCCTATCAAAATTAAATGTAAGTTCAATTTGGAGCATCCTGTGTCACCCACCTGCTCATTGGCCAAACTGGCGACATCTACTTCTGGGACTGAGACACCAGCTCAGAGATTAAACAGTAATGTAAATTCCTGGTGTCTGTGCGGTTCTTGGCTGTGTTCACAAATGTCTGGCGCAGAGCAGCCCTTGCTGCAGCCTCTCACCTTGTGACTTCCAATTTTGCAGTCTGATCACTGGGGGAGGGGAGACTGAGGAAATGCTTCCTCCTGCCTGCAGCAGGCTGATCACTGGGGGAGGGGAGACTGAGGAAATGCTTCCTCCTGCCTGCAGCAGTCTGATCACTGGGGGAGGGGAGACTGAGGAAATGCTTCCTCCTGCCTGCAGCAGTCTGATCACTGGGGGAGGGGAGACTGAGGAAATGCT
>NW_017308464.1:161151-176715 GCF_000935625.1 Nanorana parkeri | reverse complement strand
AGTGAGGCACTGCTTGCTGCCGCCTGCAGCAGACTGATCACTGGGGGAGGGGAGACTAAAGGAATGCTTCGTCCTGCCTGTAGCATTCTGATCACTGGGGGAGGGGAGACTGAGGAAATGCTTCCTCCTGCCTGCAGCAGACTGATCCCTGGGGGAGGGAAGACTAGGAGATACTTCCTCCTGCCTTCAGCAGACTGATCACTGGGGGAGGGGAGACTAGGAGATACTTCCTCCTGCCTGCAGCAGAATGATAACATCATCTCAGCCTAGGCAAAGTCACTGACTGGAGCTCAGGGACGGCTTTTTTTATAATAAAAGGTGGAACTTTCCTGGTACTGTTGCTGTATAATGTAACAAATCAGGAATTTCCTCATGCAGATTGGTGTAGATACTGACAGGTCCACTTTAATAATTCTCCCAGAACTGTCTGATTTCCATACATGGGTCAGTCATATCAACTGAAAACATATTTCATATTTCAGGGTAATCAACATGCAAACTGAAGAATTTCTGATGATGAAATATTATCAGCAAATCTTCCCCAGATGTGACCTTGGTGACCCCCGAGTGACATCAGAACGGTGGACGCGGCTCCAGCCGATGTGAGGGAATCATTTTATAGGATACTTTGTATATATTCCCTATATGAGATGTTTATTTTCCCCAGAGGGGGTCTCTCTCTCTCCATGTGACAATGTCCACCCTCCGTACTCCGGGAACTTACCCCGCTTTGCCTCCGGCCTCCATGTGATTGGCCAGAGTGACGTCATTGGACCAGACATCGAACTGCCACTTGCGCAGCCCCAGGACCCCGCAGTGCACACGACCGCTGTGAATCCCTACGCGCATATTGACGTTCACCCCGGTCACTTCCCTCACCAGCCTGCAGGGGAAGACATAATACACACATATAGATTTAAAGTATTCAAAGAAGAAGAAGTCTATCAAGAAATAGATAAAAAAAGATTCCGTTCATTATATTATTGATTCAGCGATGACGTTTTCATACATTTAGGTGTAGTTATACATTCATCATTTTTTAGGACAAACAAGACTTTCTTTTGGTGATATTATCCAGCAAAAATGTAAATTTTTTCCACGGAATCCATAGAAAAAAAGTACAAAACTAAATAAATGCAGATTGTTTCCTTTTATAATGTGTCCTGTGTAAAATGACACTAAAATAATGATTCTAGTCAAAAGCATTACAAATTAAATAAAGGCCTTTTTTCCTCAATTTGTGCTTTTTTTTCCATTGTGACACTAAAATATATTAATAGACAAATAAACTGGAAAAAAAACAACAGTTTAAATGGTGAGGAAAAGTGGCAGAAGGAGAAAATTGGGGCTGATTAGGCTAAACGAAGGGTTAATAAGGGGATAATAGGAACACAATGTTTTAAAAAACAACTTTTTTTTACACTTTTCAGGTTGCTTTAACAGACATCATACGCAGATGGAAGCTCAATCTTTTATTCCGCAGATGAATGAAACAGAGTAGATACAAAAGTAACAATGTTACTCTGTATCTATCTCCCTCTGATCAATGTTTATAAACAATGTTACTTTGTATCTCTCTATCTCCCCTCTGATCAATGTTTATAAACAATGTTACTTTGTATCTCTCTATCTCCCCTCTGATCAATGTTTATAAACAATGTTACTTTGTATCTCTCTATCTCCCCTCTGATCAATGTTTATAAACAATGTTACTTTGTATCTCTCTATCTCCCCTCTGATCAATGTTTATAAACAATGTTACTTTGTATCTCTCTATCTCCCCTCTGATCAATGTTTATAAACAATGTTACTTTGTATCTCTCTATCTCCCCTCTGATCAATGTTTATAAACAATGTTACTTTGTATCTCTCTATCTCCCCTCTGATCAATGTTTATAAACAATGTTACTTTGTATCTCTCTATCTCCCCTCTGATCAATGTTTATAAACAATGTTACTTTGTATCTCTCTATCTCCCCTCTGATCAATGTTTATAAACAATGTTACTTTGTATCTCTCTATCTCCCCTCTGATCAATGTTTATAAACAATGTTACTTTGTATCTCTCTATCTCCCCTCTGATCAATGTTTATAAACAATGTTACTTTGTATCTCTCTATCTCCCCTCTGATCAATGTTTATAAACAATGTTACTTTGTATCTCTCTATCTCCCCTCTGATCAATGTTTATAAACAATGTTACTTTGTATCTCTCTATCTCCCCTCTGATCAATGTTTATAAACAATGTTACTTTGTATCTCTCTATCTCCCCTCTGATCAATGTTTATAAACAATGTTACTTTGTATCTCTCTATCTCCCCTCTGATCAATGTTTATAAACAATGTTACTTTGTATCTCTCTATCTCCCCTCTGATCAATGTTTATAAACAATGTTACTTTGTATCTCTCTATCTCCCCTCTGATCAATGTTTATAAACAATGTTACTTTGTATCTCTCTATCTCCCCTCTGATCAATGTTTATAAACAATGTTACTTTGTATCTCTCTATCTCCCCTCTGATCAATGTTTATAAACAATGTTACTTTGTATCTCTCTCTCCCTCTGATCAATGTTTATAAACAATGTTTTTTTGTATCTCTTTATCATCTTGTACCCCTGTATATTACGGTCCCAAGGGACCGTAATATACAGGGGTACAAGTCCTCCTAAGAATGAGGTGATACATGGACCTATACATACGCACACATCAGCAATAGGTTGGACTTGATGAACTTACGTCTTTATTCAACCTCAAATACTATGTAACTATCTGTCTAAAAAATATTTTTAAAACATGTGTCAGACAGAACTTACGATATTGCCTCAATCATGTCCATCCCCATCTCTACACAGCAGTGGGCGTGGTCAGAGCGGGCCTCCGGGAGACCAGATACACAGTAGTAACAGTCCCCCAGAATCTTTATTCGCAGACAGTGGTTCTCCTGGGGGGAAAAAAAAAAAATTCAAAATGTGTCACAACAGTTGAAAAACACAACCGCATGTCACTTAGGAAATTGTGTTCTCAATGTCATCAGAATCCTGAGAGGGTCCATAATAGAAGTCACCAGCACTCGATGATACGTGCAAGAAGTATGAGAACCTTTTACTAAATTGTCACACACGTCATATAGCCAACATTTCGGGGCCACGCAGGGCCCCTCCTTCGGGGCGACATTGTGACATAAGAAGAAGTGGCCCTGCGTGGCCCTGAAACGCATGTGACAATTTGATAAGAAGTTCTTATACTTCTTGCGCCATATCATCGCGTGCTGGCGACTTCTATTATGGGCGGTATCTCACACGGCGCCATCCGTGTTGTCACTTCGAGCACCAATTGTCCATGAAGGTCTATAGGCAGTATGGAGTGCAGGTGATTTCCTGTTATTGATAGAATCCAGAGAGGAGCACAAGGCGATGTACACCCGAATTATTAGATTACATATCTAAACTTATGAACGAAGGCAGGAAGAAGTGAGGGATTGCCGCGGCATTAATCTGTCTTTGAATAAAATAAATGCGAATGATTTCATACTCTGCTACTAGCTGCTATTTCACTGGTTGCTGCACAAATCTAACAAAGCTTAGCGGGTATGAAGAGAACTCACTGCAGCAGCTGTTTGCTTTCAGACTGTCCATCTAGAATTGAAGCTCCACACATCCCCGTCTGTACAAGGCAGACACACTCACTGGAGTTTATTGTTTTAGTTATGAACATAAAAAAAGTAAGGAAAGAAAATATGCAAAAAAAGAAAGTTCCATCTAATCACAGAATGAAAGACATCATCCATTTTTAATCTGACTCCTGCTGAGTATGATGGTAAAAGACCGGCATAGTGCGCCTGTTACTGGTGTCAGGTGTGATCAGCGGTGTAATTAACTTTGCTGCTGCCCTAGGCGAGAGGCGAGAGCGCACTATACAGAGGGGGGTGATGCCATCTACGGGAATCGGCGGGTCAGTCCGGGGGGGGGTGGTGTGTGCAGCTTTGCCCTAGGCAAGGCAGCATCGCCGCCCTCAGCGAATCTGCCGCTCCAGGCAAACGCCTTGTTTGCCTTGCGGCAGATACGCCCCTGGGTGTGATCCTTGCTGGGGGAGGTTCCCTGCACACACCCTCTGCCCCTCTCTCGCCACTGGCTCCTGAGGGAGAGGCTACCTGGTTGCCACGGTAGCCGGGGAGTGGTCTCAATCCTCCACCAGTCAGAGCCCTGGCTCATTGCTGAGTTATTCTACCCCTATGGTGTGATCTCCCAGCTCCCCGTGCCTTGAACCTGTCTTTATTCCTAAACCTCTGCTTGGACTCCTGATTACCGACCGCTTTGGCTTACCCTTCCGTTACTGAAACTAGCTGCCAGCCTCGACCCGAATTGGACCTGACTATTCTTGGATTTTTCCCTGTGTACCACGACCTCGGACTTTGGCTTGCCGCCCCCTGCCAAGGGGTTCCACTCACGGCCCAGCCGTACCCCCCTGACACATGGACAGGAGAAGATTTGTGTTCCCGCGCTTTATCCCAAACCATAAAAATACATTTTGTCTGGCTCTAGAACGGTTCATTGGAGGTCTATATGTCTATATTCTGTATATTGATGATCTATAGAAACAGATACAATGTGTGTGTGAACTCACAGCCGCCAGCTTGTCAAACCGGGCAAACAACTCGTTGAGGGTCATCACCAGTTCCTGTGCCGTGCATTGCGACGCCAAACTCGTAAATCCCTCGATGTCGGCAAAGAGGATACTGCAACATAAGAAGAGGAGCACAAAGGATCATTACAGAGGATGAATTTCCCCCCGACCGACAGCCAACACCCTCAGTCACAATCTACGGTCAGCTTGTTGGTTGTAGATTGTGTTGGACGGTAGTCGGCGGGCCGCACGCACACCCACATAACCCGGCAGAACAGGAAGTGTGTCACTGGCAGGATCACCAGGTGACAATAAAGGGAAACAAGCCTGAAAAAAAGAAAACTAATGCAGTCACCACATCTAGGAATGGCAAGGTATTGGGGGGTGCTGACACATCTAAGGGCGGGGAAGATACACTTTAAAATGTAATTTACTTTAATAATTTTAAGTTTACGTTTTTAAACTATGTTTTCTCTTCCTATACTTTCTATTTGACAAATAAACATTTATTACAGAGCGTACCCATGACACTGATATCTCAGAGCATTATGTGTTGCCTGTAGGAAGCGCTCAGCAGTTGCTTTTCACTTTCAGACTGTCCCACCCTAACTGAGGCTCCATGTAGTCAGGGCCGGATTTACTGTCTCTGCTGCCTCAAGGACAGGTTCCTCAATACGCCCCCTACCCGCCAAACCCCACCCCCACGCCCCCCGCACCCCTCAACAATGGAGAATGGCAGACCTGCAGGCTGCATACAAGTGATCTTGGCAAAACCACCGAGATCACTTGTACAAAACCAGTGCCGGCTTCCCCGCTGTACATTTAGCTCTGTTTGCCCAAAGCCGGACTAAATGTAGAAAACAACTACCCGCTGGGCGCCCAGAACTGCATGTCCCAGGCATCGGGAGATAGGAATTCCACACCCCTGCTGCCCCTCTACTCCCTTCTCCCCAAGGCCGGACCTTGGTTGGCCTTGTGGGAAATCTGGCCCTGCCTGTAGTCCTATCTCAACAAAGCACACAGAGAGGGGGAGGAGCCACTCCTCTGATTCAAGCAGAGCTACTGATTCGGCACTTGAGCTACTGAGTCCTGTAAATACCATACTTTCCTTAGCCAAGGTTAGACTGGAAATAATGTGAAAGGGAGCCGGGAGTCCCAACAGCTAACTGGAAATGTAATTATGAAATATCCATTTCATGTTCTTCAATTGATTTTTAATATTTTTATTTGATTTCTTTTTATAAAGGAATATATTTTAAAAGAATATACATCCCCTTAGGGTTATGGTTAAGGTTAGGGCTATGGTTAGCGTTATGGTTATGGTTAAGGTTAGGGTTATGGTTATATTTAAAGGAGAACTATGGGGTCAGGGCTTTCCCCCATAGTTCTCCTTAGGGTAACGGGAGGACACAAACTAGCGTCCTCCCGTCACCCTAGGCTCAGTATACCGCGAGCTGTAGCTCGCGGTATACTGAGACACCGCAGCTGAAGCGGATCCCAACAATTGTGCCGGGATCCGCCCAGCTGCGTGACTGATAGCCGGCTCTGCCTATCTAGAGGCAGAGCCAGCTGTACCCGCCCCCTCCCCCGTCCGTTCCGCCAGTCAGCGCTGCCAGAACGGAGCGGGGAATCCAGGACCTCCCCTGTCACGGCAGAGAGCCGTGACAGGATCGAGAGGTGAGCGAACGCCGGTATGTGTTCCCTCACCTCCCGATCTACTGATCCGTCCTGTGACAGTCTCATTGTCACAGGTCGGCTAGAACTATGAGGTGAGTGAAAAGCACCCCCCTCCCCCCCCCTCATAGTTCTCCTTTAGGATTAGGGTTATGGTTAAGGTTAGGGTTATGGTTCAGGTTAGAGTTATGGTTAGGTTGAGGTCAGGGCCGTCTTTAATATTGATTGGACCCTGGGCGCTACCTGGTTGATAGCTGGCTCTCCCTCTGTAGATCCAGAGCCAGCTGTGCCAGCCCCCTCCCCGATGCCGAAGAGGTGGCCAGTGCAGATGCAGCATTAGCACTAGTTTATGGGGTACAAGGCCCCACAGCAATGACTGGGCCCGGGGCAGCTGCCCCTTTTGCCCTGCCTTAAAGACGGGCCCTGGTTGAGGTAATGAAACTACTCCATAACACACATTTGATTTTCCTATTCCTAGAAGCTTTTGATATTTTTTGGCACTGATACATGTGTCTATTTTTGTGAACATTAAACCCTCCCCCCCCTCCAAGACTGAAGGAAACACTCCGAGATCACAAAGTATCAATTTATAGATTTGAGTTTTCATACATTCATTCCATGAGCTCACACACAGTAAGGTTCACACTATATATATTCCCTTCAATTATCCAATGACGAGCTGATGAGATGAGTAATTGGGGGATTTTCTTATTACATGATTGGATCAATAAAAATGAAACATTCTCAGGTCCTAAATCAGCCTCATAATGTGAACACTGACCCGATTTAGGGTTCTGGTATGTTCCCTTACCTTAGTGAATGAGCTGAAAGTGTGCTGAATCATCTAATCATGAGCGAGCAAAGATCAGGGTTTTGTTTGGGGATTAGATAGATATGTGTAGAGGGGTAAAAGCACAATGTTGTCCGGCAGCTGATAGGAGCCAGTACAGGTCAGAGGTCACTGGTGCTGGTACCAGGGAGGGGTGGAGGATATATGGAGCAGCACATCACCTGGTCTGGTGGACACTGCGGTAGATGTGCAGATTGACTATCGCAGAATAAACAGTTTGTCCAGCAGACACCATACAGCGAGCTTCTCATATAAACGTTACAGAGAAACCTGGAATGTCACTACAGATAAGGAGCAAACAGTCCCTATTATCAGCCATCATCACTCTGTGACATTACAAGGAAACCCGGAGCGGTAACGTCTCTCCTGTCTGCGCTTCTCACACATTTAATATTATTATACGGGATTTATAGAGCCCGGGCAGGTTGCGCTTTACAGTATAAGGAAGACATTACATTACAATTCAAAACAAAAGAGTAAGGAGGGCCCTAATCCTGAGAGCTTGCAATCTAAAATGAAACAAAACACGAGAGGAGCTGAGCATAGGGACCACGGCGCGCCAAATGCTTAACTGGCAGGGCAGGTGGATCAGCAGTCGGCTGTCTGACAACACAGACAGTTCATTTTTTTTTAAACAAACTCTCTCCTGGCTGTCTCTCCTCACTCTCTCCTTGCTCTCTCCCCTGGCTGTCTCTCCTCTCTCTCTCCTGGCTGTCTCTCCTCACTCTCTCTCCTGGCTGTCTCTCCTCTCTCTCTCTCCTGGCTGTCTCTCCTCTCTCTCTCCTGGCTGTCTCTCCTCACTCTCTCGTGCTCTCTCCCCTGGCTTTCTTTTCTCCTGGCTGGCTCTCTTGGATGTCTCTCCTCTCTCTCTTTCCTGGATGTTTCTCCTCGGTCTCTCTCCCCTGGCTGTCTCTCCCCTCTCTCTCCTGGCTGTCTCTCCTCTCTCTCTCTCCTGGCTGTCTCTCCTCTCTCTCTCCTGGCTGTCTCTCCTCACTCTCTCCTTGCTCTCTCCCCTGGTTGTCTCTCCTCTCTCTCTCCTTGCTCTCTCCACTGGCTGTCTCTCCTCACTCTCTCCTTGCTCTCTCCACTGGCTGTCTCTCCTCTCTCTCTCCTGGCTGTCTCTCCTTGCTCTCTCCCCTGGCTGTCTCTCCTCTCTCTCTCCTGGCTGTCTCTCCTCTCTCTCCCCTGGCTGTTTCTCCTCACTCTCCCCTGGTTGTCTCTCCTCTATCTCCCCAGGCTTTCTATCCTCACTCTCTCCTGGCTGTCTCTCCTCTCTCTCTCCTGGCTGTTTCTCCTATCCTGGCTGTCTCGCCTCTCCTGGCTGTCTCTCCTCACTCTCTCCCCTGGCTGTCTCTCCTCTCTCTCTCCTGGCTGTCTCTCCTCTCTCTCTCCTGGCTGTCTCTCCTTGCTCTCTCCTGTATACCGCCAGAAAAATTGCCATGTGGCCATAGAGTGTTTGGGTTTTGCATGAAGAAAAGGTGGCAACCCCAAGGAATACCCGACGCATGTGTTTACACTCATATTTGTGCGTGCACATGGGGGTGGGGCTTAAAAACGTTTCTGCTTTTTTTGTAATTGATTTTTAATATATTGTTAAATATCTCATTATAAATGTTTTCTTAAATCTGTTTGATAAGTAAAAAAAATGCCTTCTGGTCCCGCCAGAAATAACTCCCTGTGCGCTCTGCCTGCGCTGCACTCTTATCAGTTACATTGTTTCTTGATACTTTTGCAGACTGCAGAACACCTCCATCTATGTTATGCAGTAGAGGAGAGGAGGAGGGAGGATGTGTATTTCTTACGCACTTCTTGTTGTAGGGTGACAACGCTGCACAGATATAGAACAGTGAGTGAGTGTTGTCGCCCTCGGACAGGAAGTGTGTTACCGGCAGGATCACCAGGTTAAGATATATTACATTTCCGTTGTTGGGATTCGATGCTCTTTATATGTATCGGCTTTTCGGAAGTTTTTGTGTTCGGGATTTTGCGGGGAATGAGCGGCGGTGTCAGCCGTCTGTGGAACTGGGACTAAATAGGGCGATTGGGTTTAATAATCCGCCGCGGGCTCCAGTTTCCGCTGAGGTCAAGTCCCGGGCACTAGAGTCTCTGGAAATGAGTGTCCCTTAGTGCTGAGTACTTGGGGCCCTGTAGGAGGAAGTGGGCCTCATCTTCCAGGGCCCCCTGGTCACCCCGCTAGCACAGTCTACTCTCCCTGGGCTAGTAGGTCTGTCTATGCCGCCCTGATTCTATTTCCAGGCTGTGGGCGCTCAGTCTGTACCAGCTCAGGATGTGTCTGTCCTTGGGGGTCCCGTAGTACCGTGTTTCCCCGAAAATAAGACACTGTCTTATATTTTTTTTTGGCTCAAAAAAACACACTAGGTCTTATTTTCGGGGTAGGTCTTATTTTTTTTTTTTAATGTACAACAATCCAAAGTTAACGCAAATCCAAATTAAATAATCCAAAATGGCAAAGTTAAGAATGGGGTGATCAGGGCAATCAGGGGGTGCCGCACCTTTCCAAGAACAACTTGGTAACCAATCGCTGGCCAGAATGAGCGAAGCGCACTTTCACTATCGATTCCTCACAGGTGGAGTGCATTTGGTATGACTCCGCCTGTGACAGGAGGCGGGGCTATAGAGGAGGCATCGGCTTATGCGGCTCTGCTCCCTCCGCTGTTGCCTCCTCTAGCGCCGGCTTCATTGGCACTGCTGATTCTCTCCCGCGGCTCTTCAGGTTCCCCCTTATGCCACCACCGGCCCTGGGAATGGTCACAACTAGGTCTTATTTTCGGGGTAGGTCTTATATTTTAGCAATTCCCAAAAATAGTACAAGGTCTTATTTTGGAGGAAACAGGGTACATCCAGGTATGCAACCAGTTTGTATTCCCTCTGTAGTGATTGGTAAATGATGAGTGTCTGGGAGTTTGCTATCTCATGTCTCCATTCTTCCACGCTCGCAGCGCCATCTCACGTGTCGTCATTTTGCACAATCAGGATTTCGCACACAAGCGCCTGTCCCGGTGAATATCCATCGCAGCGCCGGGAGAAACGCCGAACAGGGGAAATCCTGCGTCCAATCGCAGCGTGCGCTGAGGCCGGGCGACACCCCTGATCCCAGCATAGAATTCCCTCCCAGGGACTGAACTCCATGACTGGAGGGACCCTCGTCCTCCTTATATCATGTGAGGGGAGTTTATCAAAACTGGAGCAGACAGAATCTGGAGCAGCTGTGCGTGGCAACCAATCAGCTTCTCCCTTCAGTCTGTTCAGTTGAGATTTGAAAATGAAAGAGAGAAGCTGATTGGTAATATGCCCGTCTGTCGCGCGGTTGTCGCGCGGTTTTTTTACCGCGATTCGTGGTAAAAAAATCGCGCGACAAACGCGCGTTTCCGAGGGCTACTCGGCTGTATCCCAATGGAAACGCTCAACAAAAACGGCCCAAAGTAGTACCTGTACCTTTTCAGGCGTGGGCCGTTTTGTAGCGCGTTAGGGACGGACGGAAATACGCCGAGGTGTGAACCAGACCCATTGAATACAATGGGATTTAGATGTTTGACCGTTTTGTAGAGCGTTCGTCGAGCGTAGAACGCGCTACAAAACGTTCAGGTGTGAACGAGGGCTTATTGACCCCGTCACCTCCAATACAGGAGTTCTAGCCCAGCGCTGTGCTGGAACTCCTGTGACAGGTGAGAGAGGAAGAGCGCAGCACAGCACAGCACAGCACGGCACAGCTCTCCCCTCTCACTGTCTACCTGGAGCGGCAGGGTTAGTTTAACACTGCTGCTCTGCTCCCCGCAGTGAGGAGAGACTGGGCGGCGGAGCCTAAACGAACACTCGGCTTCCTCACTCTACATTTAGAGAGGGCCACTTACCGCCCGGCGGCCGAAACTTCCCCACAAGGATATCACCGGGCCTCGGTGGCCTTGTGGGAAATCTTCAGGTATTCTTCCACAAGCAAAAGATTTATCGCTATGGCTACGGTGCGCTATGCGTTCCAAAAATTGCTGTGTATTTTTTAATTAAAATCCTTCTTTTCACCTTTTTCATCCTTTGTCCTATCTCAGTGCTGCTGATCCTCGCAGCCACTTCCTGTCTACATGAACTCCAGCGAGGGCTGCACGGCGTTGCTTAGAGCGGGTTTCCTGATGGTGACGACAGTAGACCATGTCTGTGTGATCTGTACTGAAACGGTCATGTGTAGTCTCCCTCGGCCCGTGTGCCAGGATGACAATGCAGGGGCACAATTGGGAGACAAGGAAAGAGCGTTGTCACCCCATAACAGGAAGTGCCTGAACACAGACCTCCATGGCAGGATCACCAAGGATCATATTGAGGAAAGCTAAAAGATCAAAGACGGCTTTTGAAATAACATTGAGATGTTTAAATCTTTCACTGTTTGGGTTTATGAATACTTTGAGGGGAATATTTATGAAGCGCTGAATGTGACATTCGCCTAACATTTACTACCGGTGAATCTTCCAAGTGAATGTGTCTAAAATGACAATAATTAACTTGCTGAGAATGTTCGGTGAATGTCACATTCACTGCTTTATAGACATGCCCCCTATGTGCTCACATATTGGCACGTTCTGTACCTCTCCTGACTGTAATCTTGGTGCGTTCCTGTCATTTGCACTTTTTTACGATTCAGGCCGGTGCAGACCTACGCGTTCCGTGATCGCGTGGCCCTGCACAATGCAGGCCCCACGCGGCCCCATTCATTTCAATGAGGCGACATCCGCGCGGCAATCGGAGAAAAAAAGGTACTTTTTTTTTTTGCCGTACACGACGTGCGGCTGTTTTAGCCGCGAGAGTGTTCGGAATCGCGGCGGGAAACCGTGCGTGATCCGCCCGGCGCGACTGCTGGGGGTGCCTTTAGAAAATAATGGCAACCACAGCGCGATCGGTTCACACCTGACCGCGCGCCAATCCGTGCGGAATCGTGCGTGATGGCCGCGCGGTGAGGCGTCGCCTAGGTGTGCACCGGCCTTAAATTAGTGAAAATGAACCTTTTTGTTTTCTTTTCCTTGTGATTCCGGATGGTTTCCATATTTTGAGTTTCACAAACCAGATTGCGCCCCCAGAGATGTCCCTTCCCTCCTCTGCGATTGGCTCGCTGGTTTCCTCAGAGGTCTAAAGGTGCCCATACACCTGACAACCATCGCACGTCTTTCGTTGTGCGGTGGTTGTAAGGTAATTTAAAGCTCGTACGACCCGCCCATCTTGGACAGGCAGATCGTACTTGCGACCATCGGCTTCCGATGATTCCAATGCTGAGCGGGCAGCGCGCGCTTGCTCACACCGGCCCGTTCGGCATTTGTCTTCCGAGCACGCCACTGACCCGCCGAAAATCGTACCACGTTCGGCTGGTTTTCGAGACTGCTCGGGAGACAAAAGACGTGCGACCGTACAGTAGAAACGGTCACACGCCTTCCATACGCCTGCCGATTATCGTACGATCGCGGGAACACCCACAACTATCGTACGATATTCGGGATGTGTACGGGCACCATTAGAAGTACAATTGGAGGCGTCCCCTGAGGAATTTCCTTTCTGGTGAGACGCTCGCTGAGCTTTGCCTGCTGAAGGGATGCAGAAACTGCGGCTTTCCTCATCAGAACACTGAGATTGCTCAGGTGGTTATAAGGAAGGATGACGCTACCATTCAGGAGAGGGTCTAGAAAGGACAAAGCAAATATAACTGCAATTTCCTCAGAACAAAAAAGTTATATTGTGATAAAGTTTGTTGTCATTCTCACAATGTACAAAGACTGCCTAGAGGGGATGTTTTTTTTTCTTGAGAAAAATCGAATGTTTTAATTGAATTTACTGACATTAATGATGATGACAAGTGAATGTGACGTGCAGGAAAAGGGGAATTTTACGGTCCAGCAGGCAGGTGCTGAAATCAAATCCCGGGACGGGACATGAATGGTCCCTGGAAGGCAGAGGCACGGCCCCGGGAGGGTGACAGTTATGACGGAGAGGTGCAGAGACTGTATGTGTTGAATCATTTGCTCGCAGCTAATTAATGGTGGACTGGGATCCACTGAGCAGCATTCGGCTCCCCACGAGGCTCTCCTCTCTGCTGGGGAAATTAGCGGAGTGTTGACATCCAGCTGTCACTCACGCAGCTGGGCAGATCTCGACATTGATGTCGGGATCCGCTGCGGCGTCTCAGTATACCGCGATATACTGTGCTTAGGGTGACGGGAGGATGCTAGTTTGTGTCCTCCCGTTACCCTAAGGAGAACTATGGGGAAAAGCCCCGACCCCATAGTTCTCCCTTAATTCTTGAAATCACACTCTGCTCTTCATTACTTCTTATGTACGCACTTCATCGGTGGATCCGCCTCCATTGCTAGAGACACCAGAGGCATATTCACCTGTGTCGGTGTCGTGTCTTTGTGGCAATGGGGAACGGACACATGTAAGTGAGAGGCCTCTTCAGGCGGTGAATGGTTGTGCAATCAGTTATTTAGGTAGCCGATAAATGGTATCACCCCAAATCCAAACTTCTGCTACAACCCTATGGGCATAGATGGAATGGTGTGGTACGTGGATAGAGAACTGGCTACAGGAACGTGTCCAGAGAGTATCGATAAATGGCTCCTTTTCAGATTGGTCTGAGGCCATGAGTGGTGTGCCTCAAGGTTCTGTGCTGCCCCGGGGTTCTGTGCTAGGCCCCATATTATTCAACCTGTTTATTAATGACATCGGGGAGGGCGTGAATAGCCGTGTTTCCGTGTTTGCTGATGATACTAAAATTGGGAGGGTAATTAACACGGACTTAGACACTATAACATTACAGAGGGACCTGGATAAACAAGGGGAGGGGCAACTACAGGTGAAACTCGAATAATTAGAATATCGTGCAAAAGTAAATGCAGTAAGTGCTGCAAAAGGGGCCCAAACCAAGTACTGAGTACATATGCATGCTTGTACTTTTCAGAGGTCCGATATTGTTCTATGTACAATCCTTGTTTTATTGATTGCATGTAATATTCTACTTTTTTGAGGTTGTGGATTTGGGGTTCTTGGGGTTTCCATGAGCTGTAAGCCATAATCATCACAATGATGACAAATCACGGCTTGAATTATCTTGCTTGGCATGTAATGAGTCTCTCTCATATATTAGTTTCACCGCATAAGTTGCATTAGTAAAATAAATGAACTTTGCACAATATTCTAATTATTCGAGTTTCACCTGTATATGGCAGATTATTATTATTATTATTACATAGTCTTTATATAGAGCGCCAACAGTTTGCGCAGCGCTTTACAATGTAAGGAAGACATTACAATCACAATACAATTCCAGACAAGATGGTGAGGAGGGCCCCGCCCCTGAGGGCTTACAATCTAAAAGAGGAGGGGGAAGTGATACATGAGGAGGGAGCTGTGTGGGGATGGATTGTTTGAGAAATTGATATTTCAGTGGTTAGGTTGAGGTGGGATAGATGAGGTTCAATGTCAATAAATGTAAAGTAATGCACTTTGGGGTTAAAAATAGGCAAGCGGAATGCACATTAAGGGGTGCTCCACTAGGGAAGTCAGAAATGGAAAAGGATTTGGGGGTCATTGTAGACCACAGATTGAATAATAACTTGCAGTGCCAGGCTGCGGCACACAAAGCAAGCAGAGTCCTGTCGTGTTATAGAAAGGGAATGTACTGTAAAGACAAGTCTATAATTTTGCCACTTTATAGATCGCTGGTTCGGCCTCATCCACAGAAAGGATGTCCTTGAGCTGGAGAGAGTCCAGAGGACGGCAACTAAACTAATCAAGGGCATGGAGGACCAAAGCTTTGAGACGAGGTTACTAAACTTAAACTTGTTCACGCTGGAAGTGAGGAGATTAAGGGGGAACAGGGTTTTGATGTACAAGATGCTCAATGGTGATGGCAACATCAGCAATAAACGTTTTATGGTAACCTCCATAACAAAGACTAGAGGCCACCACCTAAAATTGGTGGAGAAAAGATTTAACCACAAGAGGCGTAGGGGCTTCTTCTCAGTTAGAGCGGTGAGGGTCTGTTGAATCGTTCAAAAGGCATTTGGACAATTTCCTCAGAGACCGCAACATACAGGGGGACAGGTAGTCGTAAAAAACAAAACAAAAAGAAAAAACCAAGATCACACAAGGACTCATACACATGCACAATTCCACACATACACGCAATAGGTTGAACTTGATGGACCTGTGTCTTTATTCAACCTCAAATAATATGTAACACAAACACAAATGTAGACATTTGTCATCTTCCTATCTTGTTGTTTGGTGAGCTTGAGTGTCCTGCACAGAGCCCTGACCTCAACCCGACTGACCACCTTTGGGATGAATTGGAACAATGATTGTGAGCCAGGACTTCTCATCCAACATCAGTACCTGACCCCCCCCCCCCCTCCAACAC
>NW_017308464.1:155094-160926 GCF_000935625.1 Nanorana parkeri | reverse complement strand
AGACAATTGTCCTCTTCCAGCCTTGTGGTCACAGTTTGGTGAAGACCATTTTCTGTTCCACCATGACTGTCCCCTGTGTACAAAGCCCGCTCCATAGACATGGTGTGACCAGTTTGGTGGAGGAACTCGAGTGTCCTGCACAGAGCCCTGACCTCAACCCTACTGTACACCTGTGGGATGAATCTGAACATTGATTGTGAGCCGGGTCTTCTTATCAAACCAGATGGGGGATGGTTAGGAGACCAATCATAGAAGATGAAGAGATTGTTGAATCCGTAAAGACATGGTTTGGCCAGCTTAGCGTGGAGGTTGCTCATTTTGAACCCCTTGTTAATAACTTATGTGAGACTGCGTATCATATTTAATGACTATCATTAACAATACACAATATGGCCAAAAGTATGTGGACTCCCTTCCAAATGATGAGCTCAGCTGTCAGTCATGGGTCCTATTAAGTATACATCATACAAAGACATTGTAGACAATGGAGCTCTTCCATCCTTGTGGTCACAGTTTGGTGAAGACCCTTTTCTGTTCCACCATGACTGTCCCCTGTGTACAAAGCCAGCTCCATAAAGACATGGTGTGGCCAGCTTGGTGTGGAGGAACTCGAGTGTCCTGCACAGAGCCCTGACCTCAAACCTACTGAACACCTTTGGGATGAATCTGAATGCGGAATGTGATCCAGGTCTTCTCGCCCAACATCAGTACCTGACCTCACAAGTGGGACAAATTCCCATAGACATCCTCCAGAATCTTGTGGAAAGTCTTTCCAGTAGAATGGAGGATGGTATAGTCAGAAAGAGGGAGTACTCCATATTAATGTCCATGGTTTTGGAATGGGATGTCCAACAAGCACAAATAGATATAATAGTCAAGTGTCCACAAACTTTCGGCTGTTTAGTGTCTACTAGGATTCATTTTCTTAACAGGTACATTTCTTGTGTGGAATGAGTAGACCAGGCCCAATCTCCTCACCTTCTACGATTGGTCTCCTAACCATCCCCCATCTGTTTGGATAACAAGTCCTGGCTCACAATCGGTGTTCCAATTCATCCCAAAGGTGTTCAGTAGGGTTGGGGTTAGGGTTCTGTGCAGGACACTGGAGTTCCTCCACCAAACTGGTCACACCTTGTCTTTATGGAGCTGGCTTTGTACACAGGGGACAGTCGTGGTGGGACAGAAAAGGGTCTTCACCAAACTGTGACCACAAGGCTGGAAGAGCTCCATTGTCTACAATGTCTTTGTATGATGTATACTTAATAGGACACATGACTGACAGCTGAGCTCATCATTTGGAAGGGAGTCCACATACTTTTGGCCATATTGTGTATTGTTACTGATAGTCATTAAAGATGATACTTAGTCTCTTTGTATGATATCGTAGAAGGTGAGGAGATTGGGCCTGGTCTACTCATTCCACACAAGAAATGTACCTGTTAAGAAAATGAATCCTAGTAGACACTAAACAGCCGAAAGTTTGTGGACACTTGACTATTATATCTATTTGTGCTTGTTGGACATCCCATTCCAAAACCATGGACATTAATATGGAGTACTCCCTCTTTCTGACTATACCATCCTCCATTCTACTGGAAAGACTTTCCACAAGATTCTGGAGGATGTCTATGGGAATTTGTCCCACTTGTGAGGTCAGGTACTGATGTTGGGCGAGAAGACCTGGATCACATTCCGCATTCAGATTCATCCCAAAGGTGTTCAGTAGGTTTGAGGTCAGGGCTCTGTGCAGGACACTCTAGTTCCTCCACACCAAGCTGGCCACACCATGTCTTTATGGAGCTGGCTTTGTACACAGGGGACAGTCATGGTGGAACAGAAAAGGGTCTTCACCAAACTGTGACCACAAGGATGGAAGAGCTCCATTGTCTACAATGTCTTTGTATGATGTATACTTAATAGGACCCATGACTGACAGCTGAGCTCATCATTTGGAAGGGAGTCCACATACTTTTGGCCATATTGTGTATTGTTACTGATAGTCATTAAAGATGATACTTAGTCTCTTTGTATGATGGAGGATTAACTGGACACTTCACTGGAGTCACCTGAACCCCATCATGGGAAGAGTCCAGTCCACATATGTCTGGCCATGGAGCTTAGAGTGCCTCACAATACATAACCCACCTAGATCATGTAATAGGGTTGATGTAGTAAGGAATGGGAGTCAGCAAAGTGTACGCTCTCTTGGCTTGGTCAATAATGTGAAGTTGAGTTCACTTTGAATATCAATCATGTAGATGGAAATTTATCATGACAGAATATTTTTCTGGCACATGATTGGATCCTTGAAGTGAGCGCAGCTTCCTCTCTTCACTAAGATAAGTGTACGTTCTCTGGTCTAAGGGGACAACCACTTCTTCATTGACCCCCAATACATAATTGACTCACCACACATTCTACATCTAGGATAGCAATGCTTCACCACACATGAACCGTCTAGATACAATGTATCAATGCTTCACAATATATGATAATTCCAGATACTACAACATCTCAATGGGAGACCCGGGGGTCACATGTAAAAATTAACCAGCGTGTCTCCATGGAAACTAAGAGCCATGAAACATCTTCCCCATAAATCTTTATTTCATGAGCGGTGTCAGCCGGAGATTAACACGTCCGCCATCTCCGCTCCCTTCTCAATAGAAGGCAATTTCACAATTCCAGGTGGACAATGGTGACGGGAATTAGATTAGAACTTTCAATTTTAATTCGGATCTCTTTGTTTTGCAACACAAGGAGGGGAGCGAGACGCGGCCATGTTGTATTACATCACTGGTGCTGATAATTCCCATCATCCTCTGAGCCGTGGAGGTGACAGAGAGGCAGCCGGAGTCCTACAGACCTCTGTACACATGTAACAGTATGGCGAGAGATCTGCAGGGGATCCCATGAAACCTTCACAATTCACTAAGTACAATCATTGTATTCCTATAGATCAGGGCTACAGCAGCTGCGGTCTCCCATGGCAACCGCATTCCCGAGTCTGTATTGATCAGGTAGGTTGGGAACTGACAGAACGCAACTCACCAGATCAAAGTCATGTGATGGTGCCAAACTTTCCCAGATTACACCTTCATAATGTACAATAAATAACACTGCGGTAGTGTAGTTGTGGAGTGTGGGAGGGGCAGAGACACAAACTACTGGAGGAAATCTCACCATTGTGGGAGGGGCAGAGACACAAACTACTGGGGGAAATGTCACCATTATGGGAGGGGCAGAGACACAAACTACTGTAGGAAATCTCACCTTGTGGGAGGGGCAGAGACACAAACTACTGGGGGAAATGTCACCATTATGGGAGGGGCAGAGACACAAACTACTGTAGGAAATCTCACCTTGTGGGAGGGGCAGAGACACAAACTACTGGGGGAAATGTCACCATTATGGGAGGGGCAGAGACACAAACTACTGTAGGAAATCTCACCTTGTGGGAGGGGCAGAGACACAAACTACTGGGGGAAATGTCACCATTATGGGAGGGGCAGAGACACAAACTACTGTAGGAAATCTCACCTTGTGGGAGGGGCAGAGACACAAACTACTGGGGGAAATGTCACCATTATGGGAGGGGCAGAGACACAAACTACTGTAGGAAATCTCACCTTGTGGGAGGGGCAGAGACACAAACTACTGGGGGAAATGTCACCATTATGGGAGGGGCAGAGACACAAACTACTGTAGGAAATCTCACCTTGTGGGAGGGGCAGAGACACAAACTACTGGGGGAAATGTCACCATTATGGGAGGGGCAGAGACACAAACTACTGTAGGAAATCTCACCTTGTGGGAGGGGCAGAGACACAAACTACTGGGGGAAATGTCACCATTATGGGAGGGGCAGAGACACAAACTACTGTAGGAAATCTCACCTTGTGGGAGGGGCAGAGACACAAACTACTGGGGGAAATGTCACCATTATGGGAGGGGCAGAGACACAAACTACTGTAGGAAATCTCACCTTGTGGGAGGGGCAGAGACACAAACTACTGGGGGAAATGTCACCATTATGGGAGGGGCAGAGACACAAACTACTGTAGGAAATCTCACCTTGTGGGAGGGGCAGAGACACAAACTACTGGGGGAAATGTCACCATTATGGGAGGGGCAGAGACACAAACTACTGTAGGAAATCTCACCTTGTGGGAGGGGCAGAGACACAAACTACTGGGGGAAATGTCACCATAGTGGTAGGGGCAGAGACACAAACTACTGGGGGAAATGTCACCATTATGGGAGGGGCAGAGACACAAACTACTGTAGGAAATCTCACCTTGTGGGAGGGGCAGAGACACAAACTACTGGGGGAAATGTCACCATTGTGGGAGGGGCAGAGACACAAACTACCGGGGGTAATCTCACCATTGCTGCATTAATCTATGGAAGCAGACATAATGGTATACAGTGTCACAGATGCAGGGAGTATTTTCTACACTCGTTTCATTTTGCTGCGGAAGGTTTTTAATGCTCCTCTGTAATGTAGGTCACTATTATTAATGGCTTCTCACCATGCAGAACGGAGAGAGTGATAGCCGGGCGTCTGTGAAAGACGACCTATGTACGTAGAGGAAAGAAGGTGACACGTTACAATGTGAGCCATGATATGAACGCGCTAATCTGGTGACGCAGAAGAGAAACCCAGAGACGGCAGATCACCGGACCGACCCGGACACTGCTATCGGATCATTCCGCTTCTTCTGCTGTTACTTTCATAGACATAAAAAGTTACATAAAACACAATCTGCGGAGACTGAATGTGAAGATGATATCTATTCTATAGAGAGGAAATGAAAACAAAACCTTCCCATTCTTTGCTCTTTTCTTTCAGTATATCAGATGCTGCTCTCTCCTTGTTCAGGGTGACAGGTCTTGTCTCCGCCCCCTCCTGTAATAAAGACCGCTCACTGCTGCTCTCTCCTTGTTCAGGGTGACAGGTCTTGTCTCCGCCCCCTCCTGTAATAAAGACCGGTCACTGCTGCTCTCTCTCCTTATGCAGGGTGACTGGTCAGTTGTCACATCAGCAGGAAGTGAGGGAGAATGTTCTAATGAGGACAACTGTTCCAGTGGGAATTGTCTACGAGGGGACTCTTCCTCCCCTTTTCCTGTTGAACTTTTTGCTTTGAATGCACTATAAATATGACCTCCAATCACTCCCCGGAGGGATCGCCATGTCACATGATTTCAACCATAAAATAACTTTTTCCCTCATTGTTCCATTCACACCGTGTAACTTGTTTGTGATAATTGCTTTTTTTATGCTGCATCTCTATGTCTCTCTCTCGGTGTATCTCTCTCTGTGTATCTCTCTCTGTGTATCTCTCTCTCTGTGTATCTCTCTCTGTGCATCTCTCTCTCTGTATCTCTCTCTCTCTCTCTCTCTCTCTCTGTGTATCTCTCTCTCTGTGTATCGCTCTCTGTGTATCTCTCTCTGTGCATCTCTCTCTGTGTATCTCTCTCTGTGCATCTCTCTCTCTGTATCTCTCTCTCTGTGTATCTCTCTCTGTGTATCTCTCTCGGTGTATCTCTCTCGGTGTATCTCTCTCTCTGTATCTCTCTCTGTGTATCTCTCTGTGTATCTCTCTCTGTGTATCTCTCTCTGTATCTCTCTCTGTGTATCTCTCTCTGTGTATCTCTCTCTGTGTATCTCTCTCTCTGTGTATATCTCTCTCTGTGTATATCTCTCTCTGTGTATCTCTCTCTCTCTGTATCTCTCTCTCTGTATCTCTCTCTCTGTATCTCTCTCTCTGTATCTCTCTCTGTGTATCTCTCTCTATGTATCTCTCTCTCTCTCTGTATCTCTCTCTCTGT
>NW_017308464.1:144681-151702 GCF_000935625.1 Nanorana parkeri | reverse complement strand
TGTATCTCTCTCTGTGTATCTCTCTCTGTGTATCTCTCTCTGTGTATCTCTCTCTCTGTGTATATCTCTCTCTGTGTATATCTCTCTCTGTGTATCTCTCTCTCTCTGTATCTCTCTCTCTGTATCTCTCTCTCTGTATCTCTCTCTCTGTATCTCTCTCTGTGTATCTCTCTCTATGTATCTCTCTCTCTCTCTGTATCTCTCTCTCTGTATCTCTCTCTCTGTATCTCTCTCTCTCTCTGTATCTCTCTCTCTCTGTATCTCTCTCTCTGTATCTCTCTCCCTGCGTATCTCTCTCCCTGTGTATCTCTCTCTCCGTGTATCTATTTCTGTGTATCCTCTCTGTGTATCTCTATCTGTTTATCTCTCTCTCTGTGTATCTCTCTCTCTGCGTATCTCTCTCTCTGCGTATCTCTCTCTCTGCTTATCTCTCTGTGTATTTCTCTCTGTGTATCTCTCTCCGTGTATCTCTCCGTGTATCTCTCTCCGTGTATCTCTCTCTCTGTATCTCTCTCTGTTTATCTCTCTCTGTGTATCTCTCTCTGTGTATCTCTCTCTCGGTGTATCTCTCTCTGTGTATCTCTCTCTCTCTGTATCTCTCTCTGTGTATCTCTCTCTGTGTATCTCTCCCTGTGTATCTCTCTCTCTCTCTCTCTGTATCTCTCTCTGTGTGTATCTCTCTCTCTGTGTATCTCTCTCTGTATCTCTCTCTGTGTATCTCTCTCTCTGTGTATCTCTCTCTGTGTATCTCTCTCTGTGTATCTCTCCCTGTGTATCTCTCTCTCTCTCTCTCTGTATCTCTCTCTGTGTGTATCTCTCTCTCTGTGTATCTCTCTCTGTATCTCTCTCTGTGTATCTCTCTCTCTGTGTATCTCTCTCTCTCTGTATCTCTCTCCGTGTATCTCTCTCTCTCTGTATCTCTCTCCGTGTATCTCTCTCTCTCTGTATCTCTCTCCGTGTATCTCTCTCTCTCTGTATCTCTCTCCGTGTATCTCTCTCTCTCTGTATCTCTCTCCGTGTATCTCTCTCTCTCTGTATCTCTCTCCGTGTATCTCTCTCTCTCTGTATCTCTCTCCGTGTATCTCTCTCTCTCTGTATCTCTCTCCGTGTATCTCTCTCTCTCTGTATCTCTCTCCGTGTATCTCTCTCTCTCTGTATCTCTCTCCGTGTATCTCTCTCTCTCTGTATCTCTCTCCGTGTATCTCTCTCTCTCTGTATCTCTCTCCGTGTATCTCTCTCTCTCTGTATCTCTCTCCGTGTATCTCTCTCTCTCTGTATCTCTCTCCGTGTATCTCTCTCTCTCTGTATCTCTCTCCGTGTATCTCTCTCTCTCTGTATCTCTCTCCGTGTATCTCTCTCTCTCTGTATCTCTCTCCGTGTATCTCTCTCTCTCTGTATCTCTCTCCGTGTATCTCTCTCTCTCTGTATCTCTCTCCGTGTATCTCTCTCTCTCTGTATCTCTCTCCGTGTATCTCTCTCTCTCTGTATCTCTCTCCGTGTATCTCTCTCTCTCTGTATCTCTCTCCGTGTATCTCTCTCTCTCTGTATCTCTCTCCGTGTATCTCTCTCTCTCTGTATCTCTCTCCGTGTATCTCTCTCTCTCTGTATCTCTCTCCGTGTATCTCTCTCTCTCTGTATCTCTCTCCGTGTATCTCTCTCTCTCTGTATCTCTCTCCGTGTATCTCTCTCTCTCTGTATCTCTCTCCGTGTATCTCTCTCTCTCTGTATCTCTCTCCGTGTATCTCTCTCTCTCTGTATCTCTCTCCGTGTATCTCTCTCTCTCTGTATCTCTCTCCGTGTATCTCTCTCTCTCTGTATCTCTCTCCGTGTATCTCTCTCTCTCTGTATCTCTCTCCGTGTATCTCTCTCTCTCTGTATCTCTCTCCGTGTATCTCTCTCTCTCTGTATCTCTCTCCGTGTATCTCTCTCTCTCTGTATCTCTCTCCGTGTATCTCTCTCTCTCTGTATCTCTCTCCGTGTATCTCTCTCTCTCTGTATCTCTCTCCGTGTATCTCTCTCTCTCTGTATCTCTCTCCGTGTATCTCTCTCTCTCTGTATCTCTCTCCGTGTATCTCTCTCTCTCTGTATCTCTCTCCGTGTATCTCTCTCTCTCTGTATCTCTCTCCGTGTATCTCTCTCTCTCTGTATCTCTCTCCGTGTATCTCTCTCTCTCTGTATCTCTCTCCGTGTATCTCTCTCTCTCTGTATCTCTCTCCGTGTATCTCTCTCTCTCTGTATCTCTCTCCGTGTATCTCTCTCTCTCTGTATCTCTCTCCGTGTATCTCTCTCTCTCTGTATCTCTCTCCGTGTATCTCTCTCTCTCTGTATCTCTCTCCGTGTATCTCTCTCTCTCTGTATCTCTCTCCGTGTATCTCTCTCTCTCTGTATCTCTCTCCGTGTATCTCTCTCTCTCTGTATCTCTCTCCGTGTATCTCTCTCTCTCTGTATCTCTCTCCGTGTATCTCTCTCTCTCTGTATCTCTCTCCGTGTATCTCTCTCTCTCTGTATCTCTCTCCGTGTATCTCTCTCTCTCTGTATCTCTCTCCGTGTATCTCTCTCTCTCTGTATCTCTCTCCGTGTATCTCTCTCTCTCTGTATCTCTCTCCGTGTATCTCTCTCTCTCTGTATCTCTCTCCGTGTATCTCTCTCTCTCTGTATCTCTCTCCGTGTATCTCTCTCTCTCTGTATCTCTCTCCGTGTATCTCTCTCTCTCTGTATCTCTCTCCGTGTATCTCTCTCTCTCTGTATCTCTCTCCGTGTATCTCTCTCTCTCTGTATCTCTCTCCGTGTATCTCTCTCTCTCTGTATCTCTCTCCGTGTATCTCTCTCTCTCTGTATCTCTCTCCGTGTATCTCTCTCTCTCTGTATCTCTCTCCGTGTATCTCTCTCTCTCTGTATCTCTCTCCGTGTATCTCTCTCTCTCTGTATCTCTCTCCGTGTATCTCTCTCTCTCTGTATCTCTCTCCGTGTATCTCTCTCTCTCTGTATCTCTCTCCGTGTATCTCTCTCTCTCTGTATCTCTCTCCGTGTATCTCTCTCTCTCTGTATCTCTCTCCGTGTATCTCTCTCTCTCTGTATCTCTCTCCGTGTATCTCTCTCTCTCTGTATCTCTCTCCGTGTATCTCTCTCTCTCTGTATCTCTCTCCGTGTATCTCTCTCTCTCTGTATCTCTCTCCGTGTATCTCTCTCTCTCTGTATCTCTCTCCGTGTATCTCTCTCTCTCTGTATCTCTCTCCGTGTATCTCTCTCTCTCTGTATCTCTCTCCGTGTATCTCTCTCTCTCTGTATCTCTCTCCGTGTATCTCTCTCTCTCTGTATCTCTCTCCGTGTATCTCTCTCTCTCTGTATCTCTCTCCGTGTATCTCTCTCTCTCTGTATCTCTCTCCGTGTATCTCTCTCTCTCTGTATCTCTCTCCGTGTATCTCTCTCTCTCTGTATCTCTCTCCGTGTATCTCTCTCTCTCTGTATCTCTCTCCGTGTATCTCTCTCTCTCTGTATCTCTCTCCGTGTATCTCTCTCTCTCTGTATCTCTCTCCGTGTATCTCTCTCTCTCTGTATCTCTCTCCGTGTATCTCTCTCTCTCTGTATCTCTCTCCGTGTATCTCTCTCTCTCTGTATCTCTCTCCGTGTATCTCTCTCTCTCTGTATCTCTCTCCGTGTATCTCTCTCTCTCTGTATCTCTCTCCGTGTATCTCTCTCTCTCTGTATCTCTCTCCGTGTATCTCTCTCTCTCTGTATCTCTCTCCGTGTATCTCTCTCTCTCTGTATCTCTCTCCGTGTATCTCTCTCTCTCTGTATCTCTCTCCGTGTATCTCTCTCTCTCTGTATCTCTCTCCGTGTATCTCTCTCTCTCTGTATCTCTCTCCGTGTATCTCTCTCTCTCTGTATCTCTCTCCGTGTATCTCTCTCTCTCTGTATCTCTCTCCGTGTATCTCTCTCTCTCTGTATCTCTCTCCGTGTATCTCTCTCTCTCTGTATCTCTCTCCGTGTATCTCTCTCTCTCTGTATCTCTCTCCGTGTATCTCTCTCTCTCTGTATCTCTCTCCGTGTATCTCTCTCTCTCTGTGTATCTCTCTCTCTCTGTGTATCTCTCTGTGTATCTCTCTCTCTGTGTATCTCTCTCTGTGTATCTCTCTCTCTCTGTGTATCTCTCTGTGTATCCCTCTCTGTGTATCTCTCTGTGTATCCCTCTCTGTGTATCTCTCTCTGTGTATTTCTCGGTGTATCTCTCTCTGTGTATCTCTCTCTGTGTCTCTCTCTGTGTATCTCTCTCTGTGTATCTCTCTCTGTGTATCTCTCTCTCTGTGTATCTCTCTCTCTCTCTGTGTATCTCTCTCTGTGTATCTCTCTCTGTGTATCTCTCTCTCTGTGTATCTCTCTCTGTGTATCTCTCTCTGTGTATCTCTCTCTGTGTATCTCTCTCTGTGTATCTCTATGTATCATTGTTGTATGTGACGTATCATATGTATAAAAACAAAAAGTAACAATGTGACACGCCCTGCTCCCTAAAAGTGGGAACTCTCAGCCCTGGCAGCGTATTCGGTGCTTTGCGCCCATTCAGGGAGCTCCGTCCTTCAGTGGGAAGTGAATCTGAAGCGTCACATTCTTCCAGAGGAAGTTCTGCTGTTTGTTCAGAACCAACAGGAAGCCCATATTGAATAGACAGGGGGAACTCCGGGATGGAACTAGATGCTGCTCTGGCCTAATACAATGACCCCCCTGGATGCTGGAAGTGTAACATTACCCAGAAGGCCGAGCGAGGGAAACCTGTGCGGGCTATTTATAGATTTCTGGCTCCTATAAAGAACTGGAAGCAAATAAAGAAAACAAATCAGCAATGTGGAAAATAGATTAAAAGACAAACAGCCGGAGCGCAGCTGTCCTTGTGGAGGACGGATCGCTGCAAGACGGAGGGTCAGTCACTGCGCTGCCGCACTGCAGCCTGCTGTTCACTGAGGGTGAGAGAAAAACAATTCCAGGGATGGCCTTGTATTTTTTCATTTAGAATTTATGCATTTCACTTAATCTCCCCAACCCTTCGCAGGGATGGCTGAACCCCAGGAGCTCACAATCTAATAACCAGTCATACTTGCTCACATTAGCGTTACTTTGCTTCAAAGACAACTAGCCTAACAGCCTGATTTTGGACTTCTTGAAGACAAACAAATCTCTCTGAAGATATTGAAACAGCTTGAATTGAATCAAACCGATGGTTGTTTACAGAGTCCTGAAGCTCAATCGGACAAATTGCACGAAACAGTGCTTAAGTGAGAGCAGCGCCTCTTCTCTTTTCACATGGCTCCCTCCATGTCAATCAGACAAAGCATGCCTCAAAGCAGGCAGCATCTGCTATCCAACTAATTCCTGAAACTTATCTTTGTTCGGAATATAACTCTCATCATCCCAGTCATGTGCTCCTACCTGACGTTGTCATGTTTCTGGATGTAGATCTTGTGGAACATCATATCTTCCTGCTTGGCGTTGA
The DNA here is from genome assembly GCF_000935625.1 of Nanorana parkeri. Taxonomy (NCBI): domain Eukaryota; kingdom Metazoa; phylum Chordata; class Amphibia; order Anura; family Dicroglossidae; genus Nanorana; species Nanorana parkeri. Next base: position 146,217 of record NW_017308464.1, on the reverse strand, counting down.
TGTCAGCCTTCATCTCCATGGCGACATGACGGGGAAGTACGGACAGCAGCAGCCGCTCCTGGCGGGTGAAATAAAACAATAAAACACCAATACTGTACAATAGACCTTGACAGGCACCGCCTCCCCCAACGAACTCAAGTCCTGTCCAGTCCAATATATTCTAAATCCTGAATAACACTGTCACTGACCACGCCCACGAAGCACGACATCAGAGTAAATGGTACCTTGGTGGGGGGCGGAGTCTTCATGTGGTTGTGGGGTTCAGCAGGCAGAAGGGCTCACCTCAATCTGGGTGCCCCCTTTACATCGTTCAGCAATATAGATCCTTATCAATCACGATGCCCGGCCCCTCGCTGACTCAATAAAATAAAAAATCCCTGCCGGCCACTGCCCTGTCTGCACTTGACTAACACCAGCCGCAAATGACAGCTCTGCCCCCGGGATGTAAACAAAGGGGTGGAGCAAGCCAGTCACCTCATCTTTGTTTACATTCCATTAGGGGATCGGGAGCTGTCATGGAATGTAATGAAAGGTGTGGGGGCAAGTCCTGCGACATCACTTGGCCTGCTCCTCTCCTTTGTTTACATTCTGGGGCAGAGCTGTCACTTGCAGCCGGAGTTCACCGGGCACGGACGTGGCTGCGTGCCGCGGGTGATTTTTTTTCTTTTTTGTCCAGTCAGCGAGCGGCGGACATCTTGATTGACGTGGATCTACGTCGCTGGACGACGTGATTGATAACCGACATTTTTTTTTAATAATAAAGAAATTGACAAAACTGTGTGCTGAGGGTATATACTATGTTGCTGTGTATTTGGTGAATGATTCGGGGGAACAAGTTACAACTACCCCTTACTCATTCACGAGGGGGAGGGGTGGCATCTGGGCGCACCCGGATTCAGATAAGCCCCCCCCTGCCTGCAGACCCCAAAACAGCACCCGGCCAGGGTTGTGGGGAAGAGGCCCTTCTTCTCATTGGCATGGGGACCCTGCTCCAGGTGAGAGTATGTGGCCAGGTATGGTGTGGGGGGGGGGGGGCACAATCACCCCCCTTCCCCTTTTTTTCTTTCAAGTTTAACATATCAGTTCATTCCGAATGTCATTCAGACAAGATTCGGATGCATCCAACTTTTCGTTATCAAAAAATTTGGATACGTCTGAATTCGTTATTTTGCCGTTCGGAAATGAAGATGCATCCGAATGTCGGAACGAAACTAAAAAACCTACATGTCTGATATAATGTAACAGAAACCTGAAATAAAGGCCAGAGAACAGTGTGCGAGGGGGGAGGGGAAGACTCTGCTGCTCCCGGGTTACATACAAACAATGATACATTGTAACAGACTCGGGATAAAAGGGGGAGGGGCTGATAAATGAGTGACACAGAGGCCGTCCAGTAGTGTGCGGGGAGGAGGAGGGGGACGCTCTCTGTTCTCAGGTTATATTCCACCAAAAATGTAACCATAACACAGAGGAAGAAGACTCATTGCTAGGGGCCCATCATGGCCGGTCACTGGAAAGGCGACTAAGGGGAGGGGG
>NW_017308464.1:143396-144618 GCF_000935625.1 Nanorana parkeri | reverse complement strand
TCGGGGTCGGGGTCGGGGAAGGGGACTGGGGGGGGGGGGGGGGGGGACGCTGTTTTTTTCTGGATCTATAGCAGCATCGACACATTGTAACAGAGGGGAAGGAGGAAGGGAAATGAGACACGGATTGGACACAGAGACCGGCCGATGTCAATGTGAGATGGAGAGGAATGAGAAGAGACGGCTGTGGCTGGTGCGGGTCCTCATGGGAGGGGCTAATTCTCCATTCTATTTCGTTTGGGTCCCGCCCCCGCGGATCCGCGTGATGCAGCGACCATGAATGTTTCCTACCTGCTGCTGGTTCTCCCTCTGGGAATGGAGTCGCGCCTGGATGCATTCGCGGGTCTCCTGGAAGGCCTGCCTCTGCGACACCTCCGCGGGGTAATGCGTGCAGATCCCAACGATGTTCGTACACAAGAAAATCAGGACGTTGGACACCACCTGAAAGAAAAGCACCGGCAGTGAGACTCAGCACCGGGACCAGGTTGTTGGTGATGATCCAATCCAACAATTGTTCATCACTGACATCGGACGTGACATGGACAGCGGTGTCCTTGTGGGGAAGTTCCTGGCCCCCAAGTTACCCTCTCTACATTTAGTCCTGCTTTGCACAAGCAGGACTAAATGTAGAGTGAGGCAGCCGATTGTTTGTTTACATGTCATCTCGGCGATGTCCTCCCCCTCCTCCCCTCCCCCCTCCCCCCTGAACTTACCTCTCTCCTCTGGTTCCGGGCTCCGCCGCCGAGTCTCTCACTGCAGTGAGCAGAGCGGCCGGGTTAAAAGTAACCCCGCCGCTCCGTGTAGACAGTGAGAGGGGAGAGCTGTGCTAGAGACCCTGTATTGGAGGTGGCAGTGTCAATAAAGAGAACCTGTCACCTCCAAATGCTATCACACAGTAATCATTCCCCATTGCAAATGCAGCTTGATGAATCAGGGCCCGTGGTGGCCAATTGGTTGTATCTCGGCAGCCGCTGAGGCGGGGGCGCTGATATATAAATAATATGAAAATATATGAAGCAGCAAATGTATAAAAATGAATGTGTCCCATCAGAAGTAACTTTAAGATGACAGGAAGGGCTCAGAAGACGTTTCCTGGCCGGGAAGTCACGACTAGCGGATTGAGGAGTGAACGGATTGCTCCCGCCTGGATGCTGTGCAGACCCTTCTGATGCCGGTGTTGCTATGGAAACGCATTTCCCCCCCCCCCCCCCCGCCTGTGGCGCGC
>NW_017308464.1:142561-143354 GCF_000935625.1 Nanorana parkeri | reverse complement strand
ACGGCGATCCGATAAGCAGCGATCTGTGGGAGACGAGACTTATTCCACAATACGTCACCGCGTGCCGGAGTATTTGTCGCTGCAGCCGTAGAGAGCCGAGGAAAAAAGGGGGGAGGGGGAAGGGGGGGGAGATCAATGTAATAAAAGCGCTTTCAGCCCACGCACCTCGCTACTTCAACCCAGCCGGATGCGTCTCCTGAAAATGCCACAAAGAGGGATCAGAGCGGCTTTATCGATGGCTGGGCGGACTCTCCCCGCGGACGCCGTGACATTTCGCGCACAGCGAGCCGACGCCGAATTATAAAGAGAAAAGCGAAACGCGTAACTCCTGACTTTGCGAGGTGGCAAAGGAGGGACATTATCACAGCGGGAGGGTTCAGGGCACAGACACGACCCCCATCACATCTTTGGCATTATCACTTCCTTTTATGTGTGGGAAAACAGATCAGTAAAGAGGACCTGTCATCAGATATATATATATATATAGTTCATGTTTCTCCATGTATATTATGTGTAACACAGAGCTCTCCCTGACAACACCTCCGCCCCCCTCCTGTGCACTCACCTCACCCAAATCATTCATCCACATTTCATTCCCTCCTGTTATAACTCTGCCTCCACACCTAAACCCTCCGCCCCCTATAACCCCTCCTCCACACTAAACCCCCCAAATGCTATAACCCCTCCAACTGCTATAACTCCTCCTCTACACCTAACACCCCAACTGCTATGACTCCTCCACACCTAACCCCCCAACTGCTATAACTCCTCCTCCACACCAAACCCCCCAACT
>NW_017308464.1:139747-141709 GCF_000935625.1 Nanorana parkeri | reverse complement strand
CCCCCCACCGCCACAACCCCCCCCCCCCCCCTAACCCCCCCAACTGCTATAACTCCTCCTCCACAGCTAACCCCCCCAACTGCTATAACTCCTCCTCTACACCTAACACCCCAACTGCTATGACTCCTCCACACCTAATCCTAATCCCCAAACTGCTATAACCCCTCCTCTACCCTTAACCCCTCAACTGCTATAACCCCTCCTCTACCCTTAACCCCTCAACTGCTATAACCCCTCCTCTACCCCTAACCCCTCAACTGCTATAACCCCTCCTATGCACCTAAACCCCACCATCTATACCACCTCCTCCATACCAATTCCTAAACCCTTTTCTTCACAATTAACCACCCCAACTCCTATAACCCCTCCTCTAACCCCTCCTTCGCACCTATGCACCCCAACTCCTATAACCCCTCCTCCACACCTATGCACCCCAACTTCTATAACCCCTCCTCTAACCCCTCCTTCGCACCTATGCACCCCAACTCCTATAACCCCTCCTCCACACCTATGCACCCCAACTTCTATAACCCCTCCTCTAACCCCTCCTTCGCACCTATGCACCCCAACTCCTATAACCCCTCCTCCGCACCCCAACTCCTATGACACCTATGGGGATAGGGAACATTTGCCATTAGCTTATGGCTATATAAGTCCCACGGGCCCCTTGCAGCTCAAGGACCCACTTACAGCCACAACCTCTGCTCCCCCTGTTCCCACGGCTCAGTCATTGGTCCAGCATGTTAGATTTGTTCCCGGAAAGGTCATTCCGCGATCACATCTTCCGACTGCGCACTCGGAGCTGGAATTTTCCTGCTAATTAGAAGAAGAGGCGGCCACCTTGGGTGCTCCGGAAAGAGCGAGGTGCGGAAAGGTCTGCACACCATGCTGCTAATTAGTTCACAGCTCATGGCGGGGACGGGGACGGGGGCGTACCCTTTGGCCTTTCCAACATGGGGGGCTTGATTCCAGCAACATCTTATATCGTTACATTGTATCGCATTCCGCTTCTCCTCAACTCAATAAGAAGCAAGAACAGAATAACATATCAGCGGCAGACATTCCAGCAGCTGTGTCCCGGGCAGGGAGGGGCCCAGACTGAAAATGTTATCTTTGGAGCCAAATCTCCCTATGTGGAGCTTCTTCCCATCTGTTTATACAACTTGTAGAGCGGGAATAACTTTCCATGAAATTATCAAGGGGCCGGACAATGAAGCGAGGAGGATTGATGAGCTGGCGGCGACGGGAGTGACACAAACACCTTATTTTTCATTTGCTTTAATGTACCAACTGCTAAAAATGTCAATCTGTACGTTACCGAGCTCTCGGAATAGTAACGTATATAAACACAGCCCAATAACACTTTCCAGAGCACTGCTATGTTAAAGAGAACCTGTCACTTCAGCATACTGCTTATCATAAAAATAGGAGGTGACAACACCAGTCGCCGGTATAGATGAGTGGCCAGTATATACCATGGCTTATGAGAATGGCTGTTATGTTGTTATTAGTATACGGGATTTATAGAGCGCCAACAGTTTGCTCAGCGCTGTACAATGTAAGGAAGACATTACAATCACAATACAATTCAAGGAAAGGTGGTGAGGGGGGCCCGGCCCCTGAGGGCTTACTATCTAAAAGGGGAGGGGCCAGTGATACATGAGGAGGGAGCTGTGTGGGTAATGAATTGTCTGAGAACGTGATGGTTGAGCGGTTGGGTTGAGGTGGGATCGGCTTCTCCGAAGAGATGAGTCTTTAGGGATCGCCTAAAGGCAGTCAGACTGGGAGATAGACTGACAGGTTGGGGTAGAGAGTTCCAGAGTATTGGAGAGGCTCTAGAGAAGTCCTGGAGGTGAGTATGGGAGGAGATGACGAGGGAGCTGAAAAACAATAGCTCTTTTGATGAGCGGAGGGGACAGTTGGTTGGAGATATATCCGGGGGCGGAGTTGTGGATGGCTTTG
>NW_017308464.1:130661-138295 GCF_000935625.1 Nanorana parkeri | reverse complement strand
CTCACTCTCTCTCCTGGCTGTCTCTCCTCGCTCTCTCTCCCAGCTGTGACTATGGCTATGAGTGCCGATCCTGACGCTTTCACATGACTTGTATCTTTCCATCATCATCATCGTCGTCTCACATTCACACAAGTGAGACGCTTGTAAGCCGGCGGTATTTCACGGCTACGTGTGATTATACAACTTCCCCATCGTTTGCCTCGCCGGTGGAATTTTTGCTTTCATAATCGCAGCTGTAATTAAATAAATATTTAATTGGTGGAGCGCATGCATAAATAAAGAGTTCACAGCGAGGCAGAAAACTGCGTGCGTCTTCAAAGACGGAGAAAGAAACAACGCGACGAGCTGTAAATAAACAGACTTTTATTGTGCAGAAGTTTCGGGGGGCGCTTAAATGGAAATAAAAACAAAAGAAACGCAGCGCGCGATATTAATATTGCAAATTATTATTATTATACGGGATTTATATAGCGCCAACAGTCTGCGCAGCGCTGTACAATATCAGGAAGACATTACAATCACAATACAATTCAAGACAAGATGGTAAGGAGGGCCCTGCCCCTGAGGGCTTACAATCTAAAAGGGGAGGGGCCAGTGATACATGAGGAGGGAGCTGTGTGGGGATGAATGGTTCGGTGGTTAGGTTGAGGTGGGATCGGCTTCCCTGAAGAGATGAGTCTTTAGGGATCGCCTAAAGGCAGTCAAGGTGTGAGACAGGCGGACAGGTTGGGGTAGAGAGTTCCAGAGGATGGGAGAAACTCTATAGAAGTCCTGGAGGCGAGCATGGGATGTGCAGGGATTGGCAGAGAGGGGTGTGGGGGATGGAAGCCAGTGGAGGGATTGGCAGAGGGGTGTGGGGGATGGAAGCCAGTGCAGGGATTGGCAGAGAAGGGTTGCAGACACTGAGCGGTTGGTTACCACTGCCTTAAAAAAGTGGCTGTTATATACCATGGCTTATGGGAGTGGCCAGTGTTTTGCATTGCCCTATAGGTGTGGCTAGTATAAACTATTGCCTTATAAGACTGGTTCTTATATACCATGGCCTTATGAGAGTGATCAGTATACATTACTGCCTTATAATAGTGTCTGTTATAAACCATGACCTTATGGGAGTGGCCAGTATATATAACAGACTTATGGGAGTGGCCAGTGTATTGCACTGCCTTGTAAGAGTGACTGTTGAATACCACATGCCGTATAAGAGTGGTCGGTACCTACCTCTGCTTGCTCTCCAGAGCCATACACAGCATGCAAATTGAATTGGAGTTCAGGCACTTCCCTCCCACATCCCACAATGCAGTTCAGGCTTTACTTTGCTGTGCTGTCTGGCACAGGTGCCTGGATCACAGAGCCGGCTGAACAGGATTACGACTCCTCTGACCGATCTGCACATATTATACGGATTTTCCCGCCTGCGATTCTCACACCTGATTGACTTGCTGATTTTAGGTGTTGCGACTTTTCACCTGCTAGAAGCACATGAGAGGCTCATCATACCACATGACCCGGGGGGCTCCTTCTATGGAGATTACACTGTTATTATGTTACCACATAGTAACAATATAATACCAAGAAGAAAAAGACAAAAGGGAGGCGAGGGAAGTACAGGCCCACGGTGCTGCTGGTACAGAGGAAAACACAGAAATAAACACAAAGGGACAGGGGAACCTTTTGTTGTATTTTAAAGGCCAAATGAACTTTCAGCTAAATACATTCCGGGAGCATCAAAACAAAAGTCTTACAGGTCATTGTCTTTAGAAAGTAGCCACAGCCTGAGTAGAACAGCCCATCCCCTGCCAGCATGCTGCAGAGAAAGACCCTTACTCTCTGTATGGAAGCAGTGGTCTCTCTTCAGAGGTCTGACATGCCCCCTGCGCAGTCAAAGCTAGAGACCTGGCAAGGAGCATTAACATATCTGACTATCCCCCCCACCTCCCATGCCAAGGTGATAGGGGTCATCCTCGACTCGGACATCACCTTTCTGCCCCACATCCAATCCCTATCCAAGTCTTGCCGCCTTCACCTTCCTAACATCTCCAAAATACGCCCCTTCCTCACCAATGACACCGCAAAGCTGCTCATCCACTCCCTTGTTATCTCTCGTCTTGACTATTGTAACTCCGTCCTCATTGGCCGACCTCTACACAGGCTCCTCCCCCCTTCAGTCTATAATGAATGCTGCTGCTAGACTCATTCACCTAACCAACTGCTCAGTGTCTGCAACCTCCCTCTGCCAATCCCTACACTGGCTTCCATCCCCCGCCCCCCTCTGCCAATCCCTACACTGGCTTCCATCCCCCTAACCCTCTGCCAATCCCTGCACTGGCTTCCATCCCCCCAGAGAGCGAGGGTCCTTGCTGAGCAGAAAGACTTTGCACACCTTTTATTTGTATGAACCTTGGATGTATTTACGCTGATTTATACTGAAGGTTATTTGGGCTTTTCATGTTTATCTGTAAAACAAATATTGTACTAAAGATTATAATGTGATATATAATGTGCTACGTGTCCACATGTGTTTTCTTCCATGTATGTGATGAATTGGGCACATACCGGAGCGTGATACGAACGTGACACGGCTATCACCTGGAACATTTTACCTTCTCGTGGCTTTGTGCATCCAGTGACATGTTTTTATGCACTGGACACATCTGCCGTCAGACTAGATTTGGGGGGATTATTTTCACTGCTTTAGAAATACGACGGACACAGAAGTCCCCCGAAGGCAACTTTACAAACACACAAATCTCTTTCAGATGCCAGTTTGGATTTCTGGTAACGTAGCGCTCACCCCCGAAGGAGCCGCTGGTTGCCCGGTTCATCTCTAGTCTGTCTAGGGCAGCGGTTCTCAACCTTTCTAGGTCTGGGATCCCTTGGTAACATTTGCCAAGTTGCGGTGACCCCCAACCGTAAAATGTAGGGATTCACCAATACTAGTATCTGTGCGGGCTCTCGGGAGGCTATGCGGGCTCTCAGGTGGCTAGTGGGACTCTCTGTTGGCATCCAGTGGGGCTCCGTGGTGACCAGTGCGGGCTCCGTGGTGCCCAGTGCGGGCTCCGTGGTGACCAGTGCGGGCTCCGTGGTGCCCAGTGCGGGCTCCGTGGTGCTCAGTGCGGGCTCCGTGATGACCAGTGTGGGCTCCGTGGTGACCAGTGCTGGCTCCGTGGTGCCCAGTGCGGGCTCCGTGGTGCCCAGTGCGGGCTCCGTGGTGACCAGTGCGGGCTCCGTGGTGACCAGTGTGGGCTCTGTGGTGCCCAGTGCTGGCTCTGAGGTGATCAAGCACTCCCCTCCACTCACCCCCACCTGCTCCCCTCTCTCTGATCCTCTCCGGCCACTGCTGCTGCAGCGCTATCTAGGAGAACTGACACTGCTGTGCTTGGAGGTGGCTGAGGAGCCTCTTACCTAGAGCAACACAAGGCATGTGGGGACCCCCTCAACTCTGGGTTGCGACCCACTTTTGGGTCGCGACCCACAGGTTGAGAACCACTGGTCTAGGGGTATGATCTTCAGCTGCCCACCCATTAGCACTAACGTCCCTTCTTCTAGTGCCCACAGACTGATGTCCTCTCCAGTAGGATAATGCTGAATAACATTTTATTGAACATCTTCACTGGGGAGAGAGGCTATAGGGACTCTAAGCTTCCAGGGTGTCACATAGGGTTGCCACCTGTCCAGGATTCACCCGAACAGTCCGGGTTTTGAAAGCTGTGTCCGGGTTTCATGGCAGCAGGAACCCGGACACAAGATGTCAGGGAGACAGGGGCAACCAAAATTAAGATAGGGGCTACTGGCCCCCCACTGAAAATAGTCTCAACTGTGATATTTACATATGAATGGGCGGAGCTATTTACACATGAATAAGACACGACTCATTCTCCCCAAAAACTGTCCGTGCGTCGCTAGAGTGTTCGGGTTTCGCTTGAAGAAAGGGTGGCGACCCTAGTGTCACAGACATAAGCTCCAGACTCACCAGACCTGGGAACTAGCTGATGGGCGGGATGAACTCAGATCCTCAACAGGAGAGACACCGGCTATGCTCCTGCAGTCCTCAGGCTTCAGGAAACTTCAACAGCCATCCTCGGTCCCGGGCCTCTTCCTCTCCAGCAACACAGACCTCCTCCATGTTGGAGGCCTCAGGGAAACATTTCCCTCACACCAGCCTATGCCCACCCCCAGGCCTTAGGCTAGCTAGCCCGGGGGTGCAGGCTGAACAGCACCCAGCCCTAATCCATGGCCGGTCCCGGCTAGTCTGAGCACATGGCAAATCCCTCCAGTATATGCGCCCTATCCCAGCATGCACCACTGGCTGAGAGAAGCCCACTGATTGGCTGCTGTACTGTACATACACTACAGTGCCTCTCATTGGCTGCCCCGCAATATGACAGAGTCACACTCCGCCCAGGTAGGTACAGGCAACATTGACACCTGGAATTAACCAGATAACTGCCACTATAATCCAGCCAGGCTGACTACAGCCCTTGCTATTATAATTATTATTATTACATAGTATTTATATAGCGCCAACAGTTTGCGCAGCGCTTTACAATATAAGGAAGACATTACAGTTACAATACAATTCAAGACAAGATGGTAAGGAGGGCCCTGCCCCTGAGGGCTTACAATCTAAGAGGGAGGGGCCAGTGATACATGAGGAGGGAGCTGTGTGGGGATGAATGGTCGAGCGGTTAGGTTGAGGTAGGATCGGCTTCCCTGAAGAGATGAGTATTTAGGGAACGCCTAAAGGCAGTCAAGGTGGGAGATAGACGGACAGGTTGGTTTAAAGAGTTCCAGAGGATGGGAGAGACTCTAGAGAAGTCCTGGAGGTAAGTATGGGAGGAGTTGACGAGGGAGCTGGAAAGCAGGAGGTCTTGGGATGAGCGGAGGGTACGATTAGGGTGATACTTTGAGACAAGGTTGGAGATATAGCCGGGGGCGGAGTTGTGGACGGCTTTATAAGTGAATGTTAATATTTTGAATTTTATCCTTTGGGCTATTGGAAGCCAGTGCAGGGATTGACCACTACCACTAAATGTCTAGTAGCCACCTCACGGAAGGTGATGGTGGCTACAGTAATATAAAGCTCACTTAGTTCCCGACATTTCACAATATTACCCAGAAGGCTAAGCAGGGATTTCGAGGCTGGTGATGACACACAGTCCTACCTTTGAAGGGTCACTTTACACCCCTGACAAAAAAAAAACCCCTTCATTTTTCTTTTTCGGGGTTTAAATGCGGCTTTGATATATAAAAAATACTGAACTGGAAAAATGCAGAGCTGATGAAATGATTTGTCAGGGATAAACACATACCGGCGTTCGCTCACCTCTCGATCTATCCCTGCAGAGAGCCGTGACATGGGAGGGGCTGGATTCCCCCCTCCCCGCTCCAATCCTCCAGCGCTGACTGGCGGAACGGACGGGGGAGGGGGCGGTACAGCATCTAGATAGGCAGAGCCAGCTGTCAGTCACGCAGCTGGGCGGATCCCGGCACAATTGTCGGTATCCGCTTCAGCTGCGGCGTCTCAGTATATAGCGAGCTGTAGCTCCCTATATACTGAGCTTAGGGTGACGGGAGGACGCTAGTTTGTGTCCTCCCGTTACCCTAAGGAGAACTATGGGAAAAGCCTTAACCCCGTAGTTCTCCTTTAAGGGCTTGTTCATACCAAGTGTGGAGCAGATGCAGAGCAGTTACAGAACGCATCAAAAATACATCCAATGTATTCCACTGGTATTTTGGGCTCTAGTGCACACCACAGCGTTCATTTCCAGTGCATGTGGAAGAACTGCAGCAGGCACTCATTTTTCTGGTCTGGAACGCACCAAAACACATGCACATGCATGAAAAACAAATGCAAATGCTCTGGAACACACTGGACTACACCTGAAAGCCCATTTTAGGCTAAAAAAACGGACCGTTACGCATCGAAAACGCGTCAAAACGCACTGCACTGCATATGCAGAAACTCGTCCAGATCTGGCCGGGATTTGGTGTGAACAAGCCCTGAAGGATGCTTGCTATAACATATATCTTCGGTGTGCTGTTGCATCCTGTCACATTGTTTGTATTTTGCATTTTGCTCTATAGCCCTGAAGAAGGGGCATCCTGATCACCTGAGACGTGTTGGCTGTATGTTTCTCTGACAATCAGTATTTATATTCATCAAATATTAAACACATAGTCTTAGGTCTGTTTGTACAAAGCGCTCCTCACCCAACACACACTGAAGTCATTTTGCTGATGATCCCCAACATAAAACGTTCCTCCTGAGCAGGGAAGTGCGGTCAGGGGAGGCAGGAGGGGCGGAGCCTCACCTAGTATTATAGAGGAAAAAGCTGTCAGCTTCAAGTCTGAAGCTGACAGCTTTTTCTCCATTCAGATCGGCTTCTATCAGGTAACACAGCAGGGAAATCCTCTCCCTCCCCCCGCTGTGTAACCTGTCATGGACGGAGCGCTGTGTGTTAATTACAGGCAGCGCGGCTTTCGACAGGTAGTTAGGTTGCACAGCAGCGGGCTCCCGCACTGCTTGTGTAACCTAACCTAGTGAGGCAAGAGTTGTCACAGCCTCTACTCTCTGTGTTAGAGGCGTGAGCTCTGTGGATGGCTTGGACCAACGGGAAAGCGCCAATGGTCCAAGCTGTCCAATCAAAAAAAAAGACTGAGGATCTTGATGCCTCACCAGTGACCAGCTTGGTTACCGAGATGGGGGCGGAGCTTAGGAAGGACAGAGGCGGAGCTTTGGCAGGCTGGGGGAAGCTTCACCATGCACACAAGGCACTCCTGCTCCTGAGCAGCCTAGTGCCGATGAACCCCATTATATGTTGCCCACTACCATTTGAAAGGTTCCATCCACTCAGCAGCACCCTAATAGTTGATGCAGCTCCACCTTACACCCCAGAGTCCCCAGTGTGCCAGGATCTTGGTGCCGCACCACCGTTGGTCTCCTTTCTGCTACATGATTGGACTGTTGATGTCCACTCTTGGTCTCCTGGTCGTTTCCACCATCTTCCATTCTTACCACCACGAGTCTCTCCTTCCGTGTTATTTGTGTTTCTTTGCTCTAGACCAGGAGCAGGCAACCTCGGCACCCCAGCTGTTTTGGAACTACAAATCCCATGAGGCATTGCAAGGCTCTGACGGCCACAGGCATGACTCCCAGAGGCAAAGGTATGGTGGAATTTGTGGTTTTAGCACAGCTGGAGTGCCAAGGTTGCCTACCCCTGCTCTAGACTTTTGTTTTGTATTATTTCGGGAACTCTCATCTCTGTGTTACGAATAAGAAAAGACGGACTTAGAAAATGAAATCTTCTATTTTGATTCTATTATTCAGCTCAGATCCCGCGGGCTAAGAATAGTCGTGTTTACACGAGCCCCCGAGCCCGCTGGAATATTTATTTTCATCGTTCTCTGTTGTATAACATTCGGAGTTCAGCTGGATCTGCCCTAATCTTTCTTGTCATATGTTACTAAATATCCCTCTATCTCTAATCTGCAACGTTGTATCTATTTCCAACATTTGACTCCAGCACTTCAATGGCAAGCGCACGTTTGGGACTTAACCCCTATTATGCCTGACCCCTATATTCTGCATGAAACACATACAGGGAGGGGGGGAGGGGGGGAGATGGAAGTGCAGT
>NW_017308464.1:125175-130188 GCF_000935625.1 Nanorana parkeri | reverse complement strand
CCCCCCCCCCCCCCCCCTCTCCGCTGTGTAACCTGTCATGGACGGAGCGCTGTGTGTTAATTACAGGCAGCGCGGCTTTTGACAGGTAGTTAGGTTACACCGGACCACCGGTGCGTTGCGTTGACCCAGATGGTGGGAAGGATTAGAGGAAGCTGGAAGCGCACTTATTCTTTACAAGAAGGGAAGAGAAAATGTGGACCTATAGGAGTAGAGTGAACAATCCAAATCGATTGTGGGGGCATTCCCCAGCATGCTGGAGAATGTCCACAACTGAACCTATGTCACACACAATACAAACTTGGAGAGGAGCTGCTGCACTGCTTCCCGGAACCCCTATGTATAAAGGAGGGTGCTGTAGTAACCACGGATAGCGCCGCGCATCCTCAAATATATGATAAATGTCACCAGCACGCCTATGTCTTGTGCCAATAGTCCACCTTCTTTATTGATGCAGACTGTCAAAAAAACAACGTTTCGGGGCCACGCAGGGTCCCCTTCATCAGGTTTTAGACCAATGTCATACTGAGACCCGATGAAGGGGACCCTGCGTGGCCCCGAAACGTTGTTTTTTTTTACAGTCTGCATCAATAAAGAAGATGGATTATGGCACAAGACATAGGCGTGCTGGTGACAGTTATCGTATGCACAATACAAAGACCCAGATATTACGGGCAGCACAGTGGTGTAGTGGTTAGCACGTCTGCCTTGCAGCACTGGGGGGGTCCCTGGTTCAAATACTAGCCAGGTCACTATATAAAAAGAGTTTGTGTGTTCTTCCTGTCCTGTGTGGGTTTCCTCCAGATAGCTGGAAGGTGAATTGGCTCCTGTCTGAGAAAAAAAAATTGGCCCTTGTATGTAGGTGAGATGGGGACCTTAGATTGTAATTTCCTCGATGGCAGGGACTGATGTGCACTGAATTGTCAGCGCTCTATAAATACCTGTAATGTTACGTTGTTAATACTTATATCAGCCAATCTTCTGGTTGCGGGGTGGTGGGGGGGGGCGCAAAAATTCAACTTTGCCTGTGTTGGCAAAAATCCTAGCACCGGCCCTGATCCCACCAGGTAGCCCCAGCCACAGATGCAGGCCAGGGACGTGCGGTCAGGGGAGGCGGAGCCTTGCCTAGTATTATGAAGAAAAAAGGTGTCAGCTTCAAGTCTGAAGCTGACAGCTTTTTCTCCATTCAGATCGGCTTGTTACAGGATACACAGCAGGGAAAGTCTCCGCCCCCCTCACCCCCTGTGTCACCTGTCATGGGCGGAGCGTTGCTTGTTAATTACAGGCAGAGCTGCATTCGGCTTTTGGCAGGTAGTTAGGTTACACAGCAGAGGGCTTCCCCACTTCTTGTGTAACCTAACATAGTGAGGCAAGAGCTGTCACAGCCTTTACTCTGTGTTAGAGGCGTAAGCTCTGTGGATGGCTTAGACCAATGGCAAAGCACCATTAGTCCAAGCTGTCCAATCAAAAAAAAAGGAAAAAAAACCCCATCTCGATGCATCAGAAGTGACGAGCAAGTGAGGGACAGGGAGGCTCCTCCCTGTCTCCTCCCTTCCTCCTCCCCACCTCCTCCCCACACAGCTTGGTTACCAATCTGGAGTGGGGAATTCCACGGGATGGGGCCGGAGCTTCGACGGGGCGGGGCGGAGCTTCTGCGGGCTGGGGGATACCTCCCCCAGCCCAGAAGGCATGGCACGGCACGTCACTGATGCAGGCTTGCCCTGGGCCCCCTCAGCTCCCAAATGCCACACTCTGCAAAGCCACACTGCTTCTACAACTTTATTAAACGCAAGTGGACAGAAGTACGCCACAGGCTGCCTTCCACTGACGCATTTCGCCTCCCCAGTGGGGCTTGATCATAGAGCCAGGAAATTGTAGACAAAACGGGAAGGAGGCAATCTAATGATACGACGCCTGAAACAATCTTAAAAGTGCCAATTAAGGGACTGCAAAGAAGTTGCAATAAAAACGCAAAAACAATCCAAAGCCCCAAACTTATATAAACTTCCGGTAAGAAATAATAACATTGCAAAAAAAAATACACACCTGCTGCACACACTTCCTGTTCAGTGCTAATAACCCCTAAAAACTGGTATTTAGTATGTACATTTAAAAACCACTCAATATCAAATATGCAAACTATGAAAACGATACAAGTCAGCTATCAGGAAAAAAGACCAAAAATCATACAATGTAACTAAATAGAAATGTTGCTGAGATTTGTTTTATAGCAGAAAAGCTGATTGGAGGATTACTGGATCTATACAACTGATTTACTGGCGGGGAAAGGAACAGGAGCTGTAAGCAGGGCCGCATTTCCCACAAGGCCACCGAGGCCGGTCAGTAGAGAATAGAGGGGCAGCACAGCCACCTGGCGGGGAGTTTTTTTCTTCTTCCTACATTTAGCCCTGCTTCTGGAACGCAGGGCTAAATGTACAGCTAGGAAGCCGGAGTTCTAGTACAAGTGATCCCAGCAAGGCTGCCGAGATCACTGGTAATATGCGTGCAGCTCCGTCCGACCCCCCCCCCCTCTATGGACTGCCCCTATCTCACCTGGCTGCCTCTCCCCGCTGGCCTTCTCTCATCCCACCGTGGTTTTCGGCGGTCCCCTGGTCCACATTCATTCATTCTCAGCTCCGCTCCGTGTAAACACTGAGAAGGGAGAGCTGCTGTCAACAGGAGTTCCAGCGCAGCGCTGCGCTAGAACTCCTGTATTGGAGGTAACAAGTTCAATAAAGAGAACCTGTCACCTCCAAATGCTATCACACGGTGGCTTGTTAGCTCCTGTGTGATAGCAATAAAATTGTGAATTTAAAAAAAAGTAAAAAGTAATATAAATAAAAAGTAAAAAATAAGAAATAACTAAAATAAAAAAAGTGATAAAGTAAACAATTATAAAATAAACAACTATAAAATATAATAAGACAATTAAAAATTTGAAAAAGTAAAAAAAAAGAGGAGATACAAATAAACAAAAAAGGGATAAAAAAACAATAAAGAAAAAATAAAAACCAACCCTGCCGCCCCCCGCCATCTGGTTGCCATTCTTCATTGAGGGGGGAGGGTTTGGCGGGTAGAGGGGCGCATTGAGTAACCCGGCCTTGATAGGGGCAATCATTGTGCAATGCTTTGGCCACTGTGTCCTGCTCTCCCCCACCCCCTCCCCCCCAAGTACCAGGCCTCCATGGATCGGACTTGTTTCTCCAGCACATCCCACAGATGATTGATTGGATCGAGATCCGGAGAATTTGGAGTCCAAGTCATCACCTCGAACATTGTTGTTCCTCAAACCATTCTTGAACCATTGTGTGCAGTGTGGCCGGGCTCATTATCCTGCTGAAAGAGGCCAGTGCCATAAGGGAGTACCGTGTCCATGAAGGGGGGGACTTGGTCAGTAACAATGTTTAGGTCGGTGGTCGGTGTCAAAATAAGACCCACATGAATGGCAGGACCCGAGGTTTCCCAGCAGAACATTGCCCATCACACTGCCTCCGCCGGCTTGTCTTCTTCCCATAGTGCATCCCGGTGCCATCTCTTCCCCAGGTAAGTGACACACCCACCCGGCCATCCACATGATGTACATCAGACCAGGCCGCCTTCTTCCATCGCTCCGTGCTTCATAACTGTATCTCTGGTTCTATATGTATAGCAAGGCGGTATCGTCACTCCATCCCAGTTAATTGCCTCGTTGCACCACACTAGAAGGATAATGAAGAAAAAGGCTTTGTAGGCACTCAAAGGACTTCCATAGATGAAGAAAGAGGATGACATAAGCACTTTATTGCACCAACGTTTGGGCGAGTCACAACCTGCCCCTCTCAAGGGCCTTCAGAAAAGTGGGCTGTGACCCGCCGAAACATAAAGCAGTGACATTGTGCTCCTCATTCATCTATGGAGGTCCTCCGAGTGCCTACAAAACCTTTATAGAAATATATACATACGCAGTATATTTATATCCCAGCAGACTCTCCCCTCGAATTCCTCCCCCTCACAGTCTGATAGCGATCTCGCCATCACAACTTCGTTTACCAATTCACGTTCTTTTACCCTAAATGGATTTCATGTCCTCTGAGAGAAGCCGATAAACTTCCACAACTCTCTTGGAATATTTTATTCATTTTTTTTAATATACCATTTTAATTCCCAGCCGACAAGAAGGATCCCAAATGGGTTAAAGATTCCACTGGGCGGGCTCCGATCGTTTGTGTCAGGCTCCCATCCGCAGCGGGCCGCGCACATTGCACTTCATAAATTATTCCCAGCTAAAAATCACGGAATCTTATTTCCAATTAACACCCGGCCTGCTCATCGGCACCCATCATGTGACACCGCCGGCGACGCTGCATAATCTCGGGAGCTTGTGACAGAGGAGTTATGTCGAGTTTGCAAGACTTGTTTTCAATTACAGGTTCATTCCGCCTAAAAGTGGTCTTCAAGGGGGATCCTGGTGGGCCGAGTCAGCTCCTGTATATGGCTCGGATCAGAGAGCCAATAGACGATGAGTTCATTGGATGGATCGTCCAACGTAGAAGTTCCAGGCTCAGCTCCTGTCCACCTGGAAGTAACCGGTGTTCCAACCCACCTTTGTGTATTCCATCTCCTCCTGTTACATTCTCCATAATATAAAGCACATAAATATCGAGCGGGGATGGTGGGAGCTCCTCATAATGGGCACAGGAGGTGTACAGACCCGGGAACTCAGCACAGGGATGGTGGGAGCTCCTCATAATGGGCACAGCGGGTGTACAGACCCGGGAACTCAGCACAGGGATGGTGGGAGCCCCTCATAATGGGCACAGCGGGTGTACAGACCCGAGAACTCAGCACAGGGATGGTGGGAGACCCAGGGGCAAAGGCATGATGGGATGTGTATTTTCATCACAGCTGCCGGGCCCCTGTATAGGCTGATTGAGGCTTTCAGCAAAGCAAGAAACTCGATAGAAAGCCAAATCTCATATAATGACAGAAAAGTGTTTCTGTGATGGAAGTGTCCGGAAAGGTCTTTTCCTATTTTTT
>NW_017308464.1:123420-125162 GCF_000935625.1 Nanorana parkeri | reverse complement strand
TCTCTCTGTTGACACGATGCGTTTCGCTGTATAAACAACCCCCAATGAGTCACCGGCGGTTCCTCTCTCCGTCCTCCGGATTTAAAATAGTTTCTTTGCTGCCGGCCATTCGCATTGCCTGTGAACGCTGATTTTTTTGGCCTTTTTTGGTTATCTGATGTCCTGACTGTTCAGGCAATAAAACGCAGAGGAATGAAAACCGGAGGGGAGACTCGGGGGGGGGAGCGACAAGCGCAGACGGCCGTGTGTATAGTTCTGTAGGAAGTGCACCTGACCCGACCTGCAACCTACAGCCAGGGCCGGTCATGGACTATTTTGCGCCCTAGGTAAGACCAGCTACTTGCACCCCCCAGGCCCCCCTCCCGCGGTGCAACCCCCATTCCCTTTCCCCCGCGGCCCCATTTTCCTGACGGCTACCTTCCTCAGGCGACAGGTGAATGTAAGCAGCCGGGGGCAACAGCCAGACTGCTATTGGCTCTTTTAATTTGAAGTACCTAATAGCAGGCTGCCTATTGAACTGAACAGAGGAGCAGAGCTGAGAGAGAAAGTTGTCTTTCAGTTCCGCTCCTCTGCTCAGTGGGCGGGTACAATGGCCAGCCTGCTCTTGGCTTTTGCAATTCGAAATAGATAGGCTGCGCCCTAGGCGGCTGCCTTGTTTGCCTAGTGGAAGCACTGACCCTGCCTACAGCCCAACCTGCAGACCGTAACAGAGGTACAGGTACAGGTACTCTTAAAAACTAGGACCACACAGGGACTCGCATACACACACGCATGCACTGCACACACACACACACACATAAGGTTGAACTCGATGGACCTGTGTCTTTATTCAACCTCAAATACTATGTAACAATGTAACCCCATTACACCCCCAGAACTGACACTTTGCACTGGCTTTTACCATAAGAGTCGGCAACTTTGAGCTTTGATGTAATATTGGCAATTTTATTTTGCAGTCCGCGGTGCGCGTTTCGTAAAACGACTTTCCCTGTGAACAAAAAATGTGAATTGAATTGTGAAATCACAACACACAAAAAAATAAGTGCACGAGGGTGCTGTGGTCCTCCTCCAAAGTGGAAGGGCCTCGATAATCCTGAACCCCCCCCCCCACCCCAGGGCGCAAGGCTCCTGACAGGGGCAAGAAAGACTAGACCCCTTATAATAGTGTGTGACTGTTGGAGGACATTAGAGTCTAAGCTCCTCTGTACAGAGACTGATGTGACTGTGGGGGAGGGGACATTAGAGTGTAAGCTCCTCTGTACAGAGACTGATGTGACTGTGGGGGAGGGGGCATTAGAGTGTGAGCTCCTCTGTACAGAGACTGATGTGACTGTGGGGGAGGGGACATTAGAGTGCAAGCTCCTCTGTACAGAGACTGATGTGACTGTGGGGGGAGGGGCCATTACAGTGTAAGCTCCTCTGTACAGAGACTGATGTGACTGGCTCAGTAATCTCTGTACAGCGCTGCGGTATAGGTCAGCGCTCTGTCATTATAGGTTGATAATCTCCTCCGATAATTGTCACTGTTACAATGGGAGCTGAGGAACGATGAATGATCTTGACCTGATGATCTGATTTGCAGCTCCCGGCAGTTGATGGGTTAACAGGAAATGGTGTTATAAGGTTGGATTGGTGCTGGAAATGGCTGCAGGTGTTTTCGGTACATTTCATTATCAGAACCCCGGGGGGGCTCCACAGAGATTAAATATATACTGCCACCATCACCCCCCCCCCCCCCCCCC
>NW_017308464.1:122027-123367 GCF_000935625.1 Nanorana parkeri | reverse complement strand
TATACCTCCCCCCCCCCCCCCCCCCCCCCCCGCATTACAGGGAGGATGTCGTCATGGACAGTTCTTCCACCAGCAATCTTCAGGTATATGACCAATAAATGACTACAGTAACAAACTAACCCTCTATAAGGATCCCTTCACTGTACAATGAGGAGGAATTCCAGTTTTGGGTGGCGTGGGGGAGGGTTAGCACCTCTGTCAGGTTATTATTGCGGTCTTTATGTCTGCTGGGCACATTCAGTCTCACTTCCTGTTCCGCTGACTACACAGAGAGTGGGGAAAAATCTCCCAACGTTGATGGGGGAGTTCCTAACCCTATCATGATTTTATTGCTATTTGTGTCCCCATCGGAGAGATTCTTCCTTTATTGGTGACACCCTGGGCGAGATACGTTATCAGCAGGACAGGGCATTCCTTCCCCTGCATCTGCATGTAAACAAAGGGGCGGGGATGCTTGTGCTGACATCATTGACCTTATATGGTCACATGGCCACGTTAGGTTAAATGTCATTTAACTTTTCTGATTGTTCTAATGCTTCTCTTCTCTGGTTTACACAATCCCCATATATATACATTCAGCAGATTCTTTGCACAGACCTGCGTCCTCTTCTCACATGATACCGTATATGTTCTGTGTGGGGGGCGTGCCTGAGACCAGGGAACACGCCGGCTGCTTTCCCCAGCGTGTCAGATCCAATCAGAAGACGGGAGGAACCGTCCGGGACTTTTTGGGATGAACGTCACGTTGTCTCTGCCGGCTGATGGATTTCCCCTCCTGTTTATTCTCTTTATAGAGCGAAGGATTTCGCTGAGCGGTCAGACGGCTGAACGCGAAATTTACGAGGCGTCTGTGACGGGGCGACGCGCTTTCCCCCGATTCTTCAAATAATTTAATTTATGAAGTGTGAGAAGCCTCCAATCTGTCGAATGTTCTCCTCGGAGATGCAAAGTATCCAGAACCCTCCAGATTGTTACAATGTTACATCTCGGAACGCCTCAGACATGTACGCTGCGGAAAAATTCCGTTCGGATATTTTGTTATTTCAGGGTCGGGTCCGAAATGCAATTCGGGTCGGGCAGGGGCGTAACTAGAAATAACAGGGCCCCGTAGCAAAATTCTTTATGGGGCCCCTGTGATTCTAGTTACGCCCACCTAATATATCCCGAACAACCCACCTGAGAGTGACCCTGCAGAGCCCACCGTAGACTCTCTATGGTGGGCTCTGCAGGGTCTCAGATGGGCTGGTCAAACCCTCTTACCTGTCAGCCCCGATCGCTCTCAGTCTCCTGCACCGTCGCTGGGCCCCGTCTCCTCTGTGGCCGGGCCCCGCCTCCTCCTT